>NW_010244076.1:10250-32449 GCF_000690775.1 Eurypyga helias | reverse complement strand
CCAACCCAGTGATTCTATGATTCATCTCTCTGTGACAGAGCCCTCAACCTTTATGCTGCAGCAGATGGCTTTCTCTGCCAGGGCTTTGACATAGGCAATTGATAGGGTTGTGATGATCTTACTGTTCCTGACAGTTATCCTGTGCAACAGCACAGACTGCATAAGGGCAGCATAGGAGACATTTCTGCAGAAAGGCTTGAGCATTGTGTTGGACAAGCGGAACACAAGTCAGCTGCATGTTGAGTTGTACTAGGAAGAATGTAGAAAGCAGGTTGAGGGAAGTAATTTTTTCATCTTCTGTTGCCATTTGTTAGTCTGCAGCTGGTGTATCATGTAGCTTGGGACTCCCAGCACTGGGAAGATGTTGTCCATAGAGAATCCACTGTGGGGTCACTAGTGTGGGTGCTGGAGAAATGATACATGAGTTGGGGCTAAAGTGTCTGGATTTGCTCAGTCTGGAGAAGAGAAGGTTTGGGCACGATCTTAGTACCATCTTCAGGTATCTGGTTGGAGGATGTAGAGAAGGTCTCTCTTAGGGTTGCACAGTCAAAGAGCAAGAATCGATGGGCACAAGTTACAAGAGAAATCCAATTAGATATTAGAAAGAAATAATTTTTCACATATGATAATGATTAAGCACTAGAAAAAGTGCTCAGGGAGGGCATAGGCATCAGTGAAAATGCTTAAAGCTTAACTGGATATTGCTTATCCCTAACAATATGATAAAACTTTGAAGTTAAATTCAACAACAAGTTTGAAGGAGTTTTTGTGACCAAATGATTTGTGGAGGCTACCTTCTAGCCTAAATTATTCTGTGATTTTTATCAATCTCTTAGGCTGCCAAAAGCAGGGATGGTCCTTATGGAATTACCAAGCAAACACTTCCCTATCCCAGACAGTGTGTCGCACATCCTGAGTACAGGTCAAGCTCTCTCCTCTCAATGGCTTCTGTGGTATCAACAGACGGGCTGCACATTCTCACTGTAGGAACTAACAAGCAAAACAATCTTGTTTGTGATTCAATGCTTTTTCTCCACTTTTAAATGTATTGAATTTTCAGACTAAATATTTATCATAGGTAGGTAAGTTTGTAAATAGAATAATTTCTATAAAAATTAATGTATAGAATGTTATATGCTGAGTGCTTTTTACTTTACACTGGCATAAGAGTACATTCAGCTGCTTTCTCGCTGTGGGAAGCACTTCTTGACTCTGAAGTATAGCTCATGCTTTTTGCTTTTGGCATTTCTTCTACCCGTCTTCTTCCAAAATATGACCAGAGGAGGACACATGGATATGCACATAAAACATTTATTAGCTGATTGCTTGATTGTAGTTCAGCCTTTCCCTTTCTTGATGGGGACACTACTTGATCCTGCATCTTTGGACTCTGTCTGTCACACAAACTTTCAGATCAATCGCAGATGGGAATAAAGAATCAACTGCTGTCATAATTTATACAGGAATGAATGTTAATCAATTCTTTTATATCCCAATGCTAATCAGAGACACAAGCCCTGACTATAATCCAACATATCTAAGTATATTTGAACTTTCTAGGCTAAATCAATTTAGAATGACTTTTTAAATGTAAACAAAGATCTTGAAGTGGTATTTCTCCTTCCTCCACTCTTGTCCTTTTGGGTGTGTGTGGGAGAGAATATTCCCAGCTGTCTTGAATAATTTTCCTTATTCTGCCTTTTTTTTATTTCCCTGGGAAAGCTGAAAGCAGTGGCTGAGCATGTTTGCAGAACTGGTTTAATGGAGGGAAGCAACCCATGCTTATCAGGAAAGACCTAATGCATGCCCTTAGTAATGCGGATAAATGCACACAGTAGTCTTCACAGTTCTTGGAAAAATTAAGAGTCTGAAATGTGGCATCAGACACTTGCTGTCTTTATGCACGTCCCTACTTTTTCTTTTTCTGCTTTATCCATATCTTTGCATAGAATCACCAGGAGTTTGAAATATTGGCTGTAAAATGAGGAATTTGCTTTTGAAGAGTTGGAAATCTGCATTCTGCAGGCATTTCCAGTAAATATTGACCAGTGGGCTCCCAAGCTTTTATCTCTGCTGCCTCCTGCTTGACAATGGCACATACAGGGGTAGACATTGGAATGGGTGGGGGTGCTGTGGACACTGAAGGCAAGGTGTGAGGGGGATGTGCAGGCGGGTGGGCAGAGCTTGCTTGGTGGGGCTGCTGGGGCTGTGCTTTCTGCAACAGAAAGATTATCAGTTTCTGGAGTCTGAAATTGCCTGTAAAAGTGGGAACGTACCTGGAAAGCCAGCGAGGGAGCATTTTCCTTTCTAAACTAGCCAGAGACAGTGGATGTGGCTGAACTCTCAATTAACTTCTAACAGTTGAAAACGCCTAATTTATCAAGCTGTTGCAATATTGACGGCTTCTTCTGTTTGCCTGTGCTGTTAGCCCTTCAGTGCTCGTCTTCTCGTGTTTCTCGCGTTTTTCCCTCACTGTCTAATTTGTAATCTCTTCTCTGTCCTGCATTGCCTGCTCCTTCCCTGCCCTGTGCCCCTCTGGCACAGTGCCTGTGAGGAACTGCCGGCTGGGCCACGTCAAGCCAGGAGACAAGATGTGACTTGGAAAGTGGTTGGGTGGTCAAGGTTTTTATTTTCTAAATTATAGCTTTAATTTGCACGCCTCTGTTTCTTTCACTTGTTCCTTTTTTTTGCTGTAGAAAAAGGCTTCAAGGTCTTAAAACAGAAATACGGAGTTTGCTTTACATCCGCCGCAGAGAAGCGTGGCTCATTCTGCCGAGTGCTCTCCTAACGCTGGCGGTGATTCAGAAGCACATCAGAGAGGGATTGGGCAGGCTGTTCCCCCCACCTGCTACACAGGGCTCCTTACGAACCGTGGCGTGTTTTCTGGGTGTATGCATTACCATCAGCCAGGCTGTCAAAGAGCCAAGCGAAGCTCCTGCAGGATGACTGGTCCCAGACAAGCGGTCACAGAGGAGGTATTGGGCTGACTCGGGGGCTCATTGAGCAGCTGCATGGAGAGCGTGAGGTGCCCATGGGAGAGGTGGAGGTGCGTTGCTGTGGTGCCTCCTGCCACCTCTGAGGGCTGAGAGTCAAGGAGCTAGCTGGTAGGTTTGGCTGGGACAGCAGAAAAGGAGGGTTTTCCCTTCCCTAAGCATGTGTTTTGAGAGGAAAAATTAATGAGGCAACATGTAAAGGAATTAGTTGTAACTTTAACATAGTCACCATGAATATTTAAAAAAAAAAAGTTTGAAAACTGTGTCTTAATCTAAAATCTTCTAAATGTGTGCCTATGCAGGCATAACTGGAAATTCTGTTTATTCTGTGAACATAAACGCTTTCAGTACACCACCATCTGACTTCAATGTACTCGTCTGCTCCACTTTCGGTCAGATTTGTCAGGGAGCAGCAGGAGTTGGCTGGTCCCTAGGGGATAGGGAGCTGAGGGTGACCCCAGTGCAGGCTGTGTCCTCACTCATGGGGTACAGTCTCCAGGGGTCTGCACCCAGATGTGGGTGCTGGTAATAGGCTCCACTGACAGCCCCAGACCAGAGGAGCCATAGCCCAGGTCCAGGGTCTATCCAGGAGGCAGGGCTGGAGACTGGCACGGCTGTGGTGGTGTTGGGGCAGGAGTGATGGCTCCAGGCAACATGGCCAGGGCAGGAGGAGGCTGGGTAGGGACAAGACCTCTCTATTGATGCTTAACAAAAGGGTCCTCGCAAAAATAAGCAACAGTATTCCGTACCAGTGTTCAGTTCGTAAATCTTATTATTGTCAGTGTTTTAGACAACCTGCTTGTACTCATGTGGTATCAGGGTAATCCAGATGGGAAAGCCAATTCAGCTGTTTTCCCTTTTGGTCACTGTTAAGAGCATTTTCTCTTCCCAAGTTTGTCAGCCACTGGTCTCAACAGCCCTTTTAAAAAATTGTCTTTTACATACTTACTGTTTCCATATTTTCTCCCAAACATTTGTCATGTTAATTTTCCCCCACCCAGAACTCTGATTAGTTACATGAACAGAAGTGACTTTGGTATTAATGATGCCATTATATACTACACTGAGTCCATTAATAAATTAATAATGCTGTGTCTTGTTTGTTTATAAATGAGGCTCATGGAGGGCTGTTTCAAATGAAGAATACCACTGATTGCTTGTAATTTAATCTAGTGAGTTTTTATGCATGTGAGGCAAAGTCAATTAGCCCTAACTGAGAGATTTCTAGCTCCCAACTACATTTCAAGTTTAAAGCAAATAATTTAGTTAAAATTAGAAACCTGGAAAAATAATAGTATAAGAATTCTTTTGATTTTGAAAGCCATTTGTAACAGTTATTTCTGTATTGAAATGTGGCTGTCTTTACGCCTTCTCCTTGTGCGTCTGAAGAGAATATTTTATTTTTAATGTATATTTGTAAATTTGAAGTTTACTTGGATTCTGTTGACCTGTCCTAGCACCAAAATCTGGAATTCTCCTGTAATACAAGATAAAATGTTTTTAGGCAGCATAATGCTTCACAAAAGCCTGTAAACTGCAAAGTTGTGCAAGCCTTTATTTTCTTCTTTGTCAGCTTTTTGCATTGTTGATTGATTTGCTGTAGTGCTGCTGTCAGTAGTTTACCAATAGTCTGGTAGGATCTCATGACAAGCATTTTGCCTTTTTAAAAACCATCTCATTGCTACAGTAAAGAATTTGAATCTCCAAATCAGCCATCATAGCTGTTAGCCTCCTTTTATCATTATGAATATGCTCTTGGGAAAGGAATATTGAACAATATTTAGGAGCAGGAAAGTACTGGAATAAGCATGAAAAGGTCAGTCTTCAGGCAAGAGGTCTTTCTTATGTTATCTTTATTTTTATATTCTAATTATTAATTAATTCATTACTATATTAATAACATTTTCAAATGGGGTTTAAAATGCTGTTATAGATCATTCTTAAAAAAAATCAGTAATTATTTGCAAACCACACCTTAGCAACATGGTTGATATTCAGTTTAATTCTTAACTACTTTATTTCAGTGTTGTTACATGTTTTTTGTTAAAAGTGGTAAACAATACTATGAGAACTTTTTTACATAATTATAGATAACATTGTAAAGATTCTCTTTTTAGTCCTGAGTGATAATAAAATAATAACTTGCTTTGACATAAAAGCATTTGGTGGTTTATTGCTCTATCTAATGGGCATTTTTTTAACATGTTCTACTGGCAACATGTAAGCTAGAGGTTCAGACAATGTAAGATACTTTCAAATTTTTCAGTACTCAGTCTTAAAGATAAATTTTCTTAGTAGCAATTTGCATATGCTTGTGTAGTACTGGAACTAGATATTTGTATCTGAGACTCTAGTACTAGTACATTTGTAAGGTACCTCAGAGGCTGCACATTCCTGATTTCAACCCAGAAGTCACTACTGATGTCTGTGTATATGCGAAATAGTGAAATATAGAAGATGTATCTGGTTTAGACTTTTAAAGCCTAATTATTCCATAAAGAAATTTGTAATTAAGTGGATTTTGTAAAATTATGGGATAGGGAAAAGGTTTCAGGCAGGAAGCTCTGTAAGTTGAAAAGTCAGCGCTGAAAAACAGTTCTTCAACAGAGCATTTTTTGTCGAAATTCCTAATTTTTTGGCAGTTTAAAAATTAAAGATCAGCCCAGACAAGAGATTTAACAATGTAAAGTAGAAGGCAAAGAACTGTTATTTCAGGGTTTTTTTTTCTGGGTTTTTTTTTTGTTTGTGTTTGGGTTTTTTTCGTTTGTTTTAAGAGGAAATATTAAAAACCCCAACAATATTCATGATAAAAATTTAAAATCCTTTCAATTTCTGTCCCTGTATGCATATATTTACATTATCCAGGTAACATCTGGTAGCACTTTTTGTTAGAAATGGCAGCAAATATTGTTTATTACTGCTGCTTAGGACTGAATAAATGCTTTCTACTAGAATGTGACAATTGGAAAATATCATACCATTACTAGGCTGTAGATGAAGCCAACGTTCTTCGTTAACCATTTCACAGTAAACATAAATGCGAGCATATTAAGTATTATTTAGAGGTAGTGTGTGTTCTACATCTAATTTATGAATTGTAGGCAGATGCCAGTGAGATTTCGGAAGGGACATGCCTTTTCATTAAACACATTATACTCTTTAGTATCATTTTGCCGAAAAGCCTGATAAGTCTCATCTGCCAAAACTTTTAATTCAGCACAGTTTTTCTTTTCCAGCATGTAGCAGCATCACTTGGGGGAATCTGAGATGACTCTGTAAATTGAAACAGTAAGTCTATAGGAGGTAGTTCTTCTTTAGTAGCCTAATCATGTGAGGTGCAGAGGAAAAAAAAATATTCTCTTGAACAGGTACCATTTGGGAGGTCACTTTATAGTGATCTCCATTTCTCTCTCTCTCCAGAGAGGGGTTTGTAGTAAAATTATTTCTTCCCAAACAGCCTATTTCTCTTGGCTACATTGCACTTGGCTTTTGGTGGATTTGGGTGTGGTGTTTTGGTTTTTTTTTTCCTTTCCCATGGGTGAGATGGAGAAGAAGCTGAGGTGGAGAGAATTGACAGCACTGCTTATTTTCATAAGCTAGAATTCACAGATGGCAGAGAGAAGTGGCGGATAGCCGTGTTTGCACTGCTGTAGAGTATGTACGCGCAGTATTAAGTACATTTATCCCACACCTGTATTCTGCTGTAGATGTACATGGAGCAATTTGTTGCCACTTATTCAGCCTGCATGTTTGAGCCAGGGGCTAACCCGTTTCTAGCTTGATACCCCCATTTGGAGTAGACCCTCTAAACTTTTCTTTAAGGGATATAAACTACTGAAGAACTGTGTCCATGTAAGCAACAGAAGAGAAGACTCAATTTGGGATGAAACTTTCACCAGTCTGTTGGGATTATTCTCAATCCCCTGTGTATTTGTGTTTAAGGACAATAGTTATGTGTATTTGGAGTTTTGTATTGTTCAGTAGTGCTTGCTCTGTACTCCTGCGACTTTTTCAGGCAGATGTCTTTGCAGAACCTTCCCACTCAAGTTTTCTTCTTTAACACAGTTACCGGCCATAATTATTTTAAAAGCTAAAGGGCATATTTAGCCTTCCTAATGTGAGTGGGATCAGACCTAAAATGAGTGAATTTCTTGTAATGTGTATTACACAGTATATGCAAGGTTACCTGTCATTTAAAAGTTCTCTGTTGTCATGAATCTGTGGGAGTTACATTGCTTAGAGGTGTTGCGTGGGGAATGATCTATGTTATTCCAAATTATGCCCTGGGATCCTACCTGTATATTAGTTACTTTAATATTAAACTGAAATGGCTCATAAGAGGTACAATAGTTTGGCCTTTTAAAAATTACATCTATTCTATCCAGAAACTTTAAAATGTCTTCAAGTCCATTCAGCTGGGAAATGGAAGGTCTCTATTTTTCAGTGTTATAAAGATACCCGTTGTGGACACAGAAGATCAGAAGACATGAGTGTGTGTGGCAGCTGGGACACGTGTGTTTAGAAAAGCTGAGACTAGCAAAATTTTTTGATTGCAGCACTGTTGCATGCTGCTTGTTCTGGACTATATTGGGCCTGTTTGTTGGTGGTCGTTTTTTTTTTTTTTTAGTGTGTCTCCTTGTCTATGGGGTATTTGCAGTCCAGGATTGCCTATAAATTTGGATCCATAAGGGGGCAATGCAATGACACCTGCTTAATTCCTTAAGAAGACTGAATCAGTTACTTTAGGCAGCACATATGTGTTTGCACTAAGTTCTCAGGCATTAAAAATAATGATGGCCTGTCCCCCCCCCCCCAAAAAAAAAGGCAAAAAACCCCACCAAACAAACAACCAAACACCAAAACCACCCAACAATCGAAGAAAAAACCCCAAACCCTACCCAAAATCAAAACCAAAACCAAACCAAGCTCTTTTGACTCCAAAATCACCACCCGCACAATCCCATTTCCTCTGACAGTGGTGTTTGCTGTTTTCTACAAGGCTGTCTGCAGGTGGGGAGAGAGAAACTGCATGTCTATCTGGCAGCAGTTTCCATGTCCAGGCTTCCTTGCGTAAGCCGAGCTGGTATTCAGACTGAGGGGCATTTTAACCATCTGCTAGTGATGAAGTACGTATGTATCTTTGTTTTTAAGGGTTTGAGTTTTGGTGGAGATAGCAACTGAGGTGGCCCAAGCACAAGAACCTCAAGTATTTCAAATAGCTTGTATTTAGCTTGGGAGTGGGACTACATGAAGCTCTGCTGTGTTGTTTTCCCCAATTCAGTCCCGTTTGATTTGTGTTGACCACAGTAATCTTTTCCTAGGTGTTAATTCTGGAAGGCATAAAGAGTGCATGCCTGCAGCAGGTTATGAAAGCAGAAAGCTGACAAAAGGTGATGTGTCTTAGACATCTGCCAACAACCAAATTTTCTAGGGTCTTACAAATGGAACGAAAGCTCTCTCTAATGAAACCGAGCATATCATTCTTCCTAATTGGCTTTTCTGTTTAATTTACAGTGCATTCAATAAAGGATGGTCTGAAGCTCAGTACTACCATCATTTTCCTCATGGTTGCTTCATTTTGAGCACATCTCAGTACAGTGCAGGTAAAAATAAATACTTTCTTTTTTAAAGCTTGTGGATATATCTCTTTTTCCTTTTCTCTCCACCAGTTCCAGCAGAGTGAACTTGATATGTTTTCCCGAGGAATTAAATTAGCTGAGAACTGTGGAGTTTACTCTGGAAGAACTTCAAAACATGTTTTCTCCCCTTGCCTCTCTCTCTAAAATACTTGCTTCTTTTTTTTTTTTTTTTTTGTTCATAGACACTAAGGATCAAATGAAGCCTTTTGTTAAAATAGGATGTTGTCATGATGTTTTGAACTGCAATTTTTTTTTTCTTTCCCTTCTACTCATTGTGTCATTGGCTGCCTGCACCTTACACATACCCCTAGCTAGGAAATTACTCTTTTATCGTTTTGCTGTAATGTGTTTATAGCCTCTGGAGTATTTTGGACTCCTTCAGGCTCCATATAAAAGATTTATTTATATATGTCATTCACTATTATCTTGCATTCCTTTTAGTGTTACCAGATAAAGCTAACATTCTTTTGTCCTCTGTGTGTTTACATTTTCTTATATTGTACGTTAAAGTCGTATTATTGTTATTACATATTACCATACACCAGGAATTTCTACTGTATTTGCAGATAGAGTTGTTGTCTTGTACCTATCTCAGGTTGTTTTTGCATAAATAAGAGAAATATTGACTGGTTTGCCCTCTCAATTCTTAGTCTGTTGACACTTAGTACCAATACACTACTGAATTTTCTTCATTTTTCCTTACCAACTAAATTGATTTGTCTTTATGCTGGGGCTGTTTGTGGCAACAAGGCATGTGGGGAACAGTGGGCTCCCCAACATACAGCCGGGCTGCTAGGCAGCAAGTCAGGGTTGGGATTAGGTCTAGAGAAGAGCAGTCAGAGGCCATCCAGTGATTGTCCAGTTGGGACATGTCTGAAGCTGAGCCAGCAGGTCTAGGCCATGGTGAAAAGCAGGGTGGTGGGAGAGCAGGTGCACACACAGCCACAGCCCAGCTAAGGTAGGGCAAAGAGCGGAGTCCCAGCCAAAAAGCCGTTCCCAAGGGAAAGGTGGGGCAGGACCTCCCTTCTAGCTTTCTTCACAATAACTCTTGTCATCAGCAGAGTTGGCCTTGGACTCAGCCAGCTAAACTAGACTTGGCTAGCTTAAAACCTACAAGGAAGAGATGGTCGGGGCCCTGATAATGGCACATGTTCAATTCCTTCTCATTAGTGTGACTTCCTAGTCACAGGGTCACAGAAGGTTTGGGGTAGGAAGGGATCTCTGGAAGTAGTTTTTCATGTACAGTGATGAGCTATCTGTGGGTCTTCTTTCTTCTTAGCTGAGCTTAGAAGACCATGTGATAAAGAAAAATTCAACTTTATAGTATGACAGTAACCTTGTGTGTTGAATAAGTAGCTTCTTAATTTGTAGGAGTCTGTTAGTATTTACCACATATTCAGCCACAAGTTTCTGGTGGTTTCAGTTTTGGTCTTAGAAAGATTACTTGTTTGTTAGAAGAAATCCTGTTTGACCTGCATCATGTCTTTTCTGATCATGTGCAGTCTGCTCTTCATGTAGTTTTATTTTGGCTTACTGTCACTCTTACATTCCACCCATCAGTCTTGTCACCCATGGGCTTTCTTTGAGTAGAGTGTCTGAAGAAGTCTTAGATCTGAAAACCTGATGTTTAGTTTACTTCCCTCAAACACTGAGTTGTCTTTTTGTTGAAGACTTAACAAAATGCATATCCAGTAAGTGACAAAAATACACCAAAGGAAAGCCACCGAGGGTGGTTCTAGGCATGAACGTGAGCCTATTTCTTTGTTCTCTTCCTTTCCAGCCTTCCTCCAAATATACATATGGAATTAGTTGATAGAAATAATATTAACAGGAATTAGAAGGAGAAAGTGAATGTGCATACATTTTTGGGAGGGGGATTTTAAATATACCTCAGTTTAATTTTTCTTTTTACTTCTAATCAGGAAATCTGTAAATAAATGAAGGCAATGAGCTACCATAGGAGGTCCTGAAGAAACAAGCTAGAAACAATGTGCATGCTAGATGCTAGAAAATCAGTCTGGTTCAGAATTTTCCATGTTAAAAAATTGTTTTTCAGAACTTTATCGGGGAGAAAACTTTACAGTTCTGTGCTGTGAGATTGTAGAGGTAAAGGGGTATCAGGCTGGGAATTTAGCTGCCATGGAATTTAAGTGCTGTTTCTCATCCTGTACTGTTTTACTTAACACTTGTAATCCTAACATACCCTAACATACATACCAGTTCTCCTTAAGAAATATGCTTGCAAAGTTCAGATCTTCCACAGCTGTGAAAAGGTGTTTTAACCTTTATCATTTCAGTAGACTCAGATTTCTGTAAGAACAATGATTATATCTCTTACAAACCTATCCTAAGGTGTAGGGTGTTTTCTTTTTTATTTATTTTACCAGCTGTCCAGAGGAAGCCTGCTATACCATTCTTTTTTTTTTTTTACTTTTTTCTTTCTCTCCCCCCCGCCCCCTCCCCAGACAGGTAGGAAATAGTGACATGACAAGACACCAAAAGCCTAGAAATTGACAGTTGGAAGGATTAGGGCACCTGATACTGCATTGCTTTTACTAGCATCTATTGAACTCCAGTGCCTGAATGAATTTGAAAAAGATTGTGCTTTGTTAGTAGCTCAAACCCACCTGCTCCTTCCATTAACATTTGACTTGCAGTCTGAAAACCTTAACATTGAGATTTGACATTGAGATTTCAAATACTTTAAAAAACCCAAACAAAACAAAAACCAGACCCAAAAAACTTTAATTATTTTTCCTAAAGAAAATGCTTTGGGCAAAAGTCAAGTTAAGAAAGCAAGCCAAAAAGCTACAGTTCTCATTTAGGAAATGTTTGCTACATGAAGAATTGATATTCATTTAAACAAAACCATGCTTTGGAGACAAGTTTGCCTTGGCAAACCATTTTTGTGTTATGACAGTGATCTTATTAAAATTGAAGTGTTTCTCTGATGGCATTTTTGCAAATATCTGGCAATGACTTAGTTAACCAAAAACTAATAATTGTCTAGTAGTGAAAGAAAAAAAACCCCATGTGCATTGATGGTCATTAATGCTGATATAACTTCAAAAGAGAAGAATGATTGCATGGTATTATTCCACACTGATAAATGCAATCCTGATATCTTGTTTGTTTGTTTAATTATTCTTAGATTAAATACAAAACAGCCAGCTGATCTTAGCAGCTGGTAAATATTTATTGCTCATTTGCCAAATTCCTCAGAGCACAAATTTTTGCTTCTTCTGTGTCCTAATACTTAATGGATAAGAACTGATTCCTCAAAAATTGCACTACAGGAAGTTGGTGGTGGGGCGCAGGGAGTTCAAGACGTTTTAGATACTCCTCTTGCAGGTGAAAAATGTACGCAGAAATTTTGGGAACATTCAAGAACTGGATGCTGCGTATGTTGAACAAAACATGTCTCCCTTGCAAATGCACCAAGACTTGAGTGAACAAGTGGTTATTATTAGGTGTGCACAGCTACACCCCACTAACACCATGTTTGCTGTGGCTCTGTTTAGCACAGCTTCATCCAAAAGACTGTTTTTAAGAAACAGGAAGACTGGAAGAGATGTGCAAGTTGGGTATGTGTACTGAAGCAGTAGGCTTTGTACTACAGTGAAAGCCACCTGACATTTGCTTTAGAAAGTGCAGAGGAGAGACATTTACTTTTTGAATCATACATCAGCTGTTGGGTATGTGGTATCTGTTCTAGAGAAATGGGGTGGACCCTCGTTAACCAGTAAAACGTATTGGCTGCTCAGAAAGTGACAAGGAGTATGTTTGGGGCTGTTGTACAGCACAACTCCAGGTACACATGGCCCATGAAGAAAAAGTTTGAGAAGTATGTGGCCTAAACTGAACAATTTCAGATAAGATTGTTCATTGATCTTTAACTGATTGTTGAAGATGAGTAAACGGTAAAACTTGAAGCATGTGTAAAGGGAACAAAATTAATATAGGTAATTTAAGGGACCAAAAAAAAAAAGCTTCATGAATTTGAAATCTATAAACTTTTAAAAAATTAGAACTTCAAAGTAGTTGTGATTTTCTATTTTTTTTTACCACACCTCTTATTGTTCATTGCATTTTTCTGTGGGTTTTTTTCCCCCCTCAGTTACTTTCTGAGTTGAGGAACAGTTTTGGAACTTACTAAATAAGTGGATTTCCCCCCCCCCCCCAAAAAAAAATGCCTTATCAAGTTACCAATTATACAAAGTGAACAAACTGAAAAGTATTCCTCCTCTTGCCTATGGTAATATTAGATGCTGCTTTTAACACTGGTAGTTGGCAATGTAAGGAAACCTAACCTCCTAAACAAAGGGATCTTGAGCTTGACTGTGCTTCTTGAAACTCAAGAGTGTGTATTCAAGTGGGATAGATCATTTCTTGTCTTAATATTAGTTGGAGTGTTGCTTTTAAAGGGAAACATAGAGTTCCCAGGCATTACAGTATGATGAATAATGAACAGAGGGGACAGCTGATCTTTCCTGTGGTATTTTCCTCAGGAAGGCAAGCACAGGGTATTTTGAATTATTCATGAACTCTCACGTGGTAGTGACTGAGCCCAATCTCCTGGCTTGAGAACTTCTTTGGTTTCTGTTACAGAATGCATCTCCTTTCATAGCAAGACTATTTACTTTTGCCACAGCTAGCTTAATTCTGGATGGATCCAGCTATTTGCAAACTCGGAGGAGCGGTCATAGGGAAATGAAGGTGCTTCTGAGAACATGAAATTTCAGTTCATGCCTCTAAAACCCCATCCACAAAGAAACTTTCACTGAAGCATTCATTGAGCTGGGTTCTTTTTTTTTCTTTTTTCTTTTTTTTTTTTCTTCCCCCTTTGCTGTTTCTTTCATAATCATATGTTAATGCTGATCCTGCTCTCCTGACTGGCACTTCAGTGCCTCAAGGCATTTGGGTATGGGTTGTAACACTAGCAAGTTGCCACATATATGGAAATTGCCCGTTTGCAACCAATACTGTATCAGAGAGGCAGCAGGAGGTCCTCAATTCCTTTCATATGTGCTCTAAGTTAGTGCTTTTATTAGCAGGGAACTGTGAATGGGAATATCAGTTTTTATTCCCAATCTACTTTGCTGTAAGCTTTGTTTTCAACTTTTGCAGTGCTTTTTGGTAGAATCTCAACATTCAGTGATGACCAATTAATTAGCCTCTGTTTTAAAAACTAGTTTTGGAGGTAGGACCATGTTTCGTGGCCTATCTGAATTAATGCTGCTTGTAAACATAATGTTTTCATGAATATATATCCAAAATGTCATCATGAAAAACCAGGTGTGTTGACTTGCCTGAAATGAAGCACCTTTTGCTGAAGTATTAAGTTCATGTTGTGCACTGAGTTTTTAATGTAGTAACAAGACAATACCCTTGAGTTTAATTTTGTAACTGTGCTTTATTCTTTTGTATGTTTTTCTGAGAAAAATGTTCTTTGAAATGATCATTTACCAATGTTATACTTTAAAAATGATCTACAAAGAAACTGCAAAATTTCTGCAATCTAGATGATTAATTTAAATTGCCTCAAGCTTTTATACAACTTGTGTGATTTTACTCCTTCAGACAAGGAGTAGCAAATCAGAGGTCAACCTAAAGCACTTAATCTACATAAAAACTAGTGGTTAATGATTCATGATACAGATTATTTCCTCCTATGAAATTTATGTGTTTACTGGACAGGAAATACTTGGTTATGTGATTCTAATTAGTTTCCAGGTAGCAGAAAGAATATGGTGCTAAGAAGAAAAAGTTCAGTTATTATATACTGTCCTTACTGTCTCCTTCTGATGTAGTTTCCAGATAGAGTTTGGATTTTAAACCAATGACGCAACTGTTACATACTTACTATGTACATCATTGGGATATTAATAACAGAGCTTAGCAGTACCTAGCTAATGGAGGAGAAAGGGACTCGCACTTGTAAAATGCTGTTGTTAGCATAGCAGCTCAGGAAATCACAGATCAGAAGTAGTCATGGTTAGAAATGGAGAAGTGATACATACTGCAGGTGAAAAGCATTCTAAAATAGAAATTTTCTAAAGATCCAGCCTGAAAAAGAAGGAACAGTAATATAGGATAGAAAAGAAATGACAGAAGAAAAGGACAAAATAGAAGTGTCTGGAAAGTCTCTTGTTAATCCAGGGCAAGTTGGAAACCTAGACTAATAAATTTTTCTTGCCTTTTTTAATCTTCCACATAAAAATTAATTAACGATTAAGACTACTTTATAATTAAATAATAAATAATTGGAGTATCACCACTTCTAAGCGCTTGGCACATGCACATGTCTAAGTAGAAGTTTTCTGTGTGACAGGGTCCTTCTGGCATATGATAATAAAGTTAAATCTATTGCTAGAAGAATCAGAAATTACTGTTAGTGTGGCACGTGGCTATTACTAATGTAGAAAGAAAATTGTATCAAAGAGAGCAGATTTTGTTTGATGCTGTGGAGGGTGAGAGCATAGAGACTATGAAAATCCTCGCTTAAATCTTAAAACATTAGGTGATCTGTAATCTGAAATCTGAAGGAGCTGACGTGTGGCAAGAAGTAAGGCGTTTAAAGACAGCAATATCTTTTTTTCCTCTTGGAATTATTAGAAGAGTAATAAACAGGGATTTAGTGTACACAGTACCTTTCACAGACCTCCAGTGTTGTGCAGAATGGCAGATGCTGTGCTGCTAATACAGAAAAGACAAGGAAAATGGCAATTGTGCTTGGATGTTGCAGTATGTGTTTATAGGTCAAGGGAGGGTCCCTTGTAGTGTTTGGGCAAACACACTGCTTAATTACCGTGTTATTCAACAAAAACACCAAAGCAGGTAAATAGTAGGTATCCTCTGTAAGCTGGTACTGCCAAATTTTTGTGGCTCATGTTGATGTTTCTGTCCCTTCCCTTCTGATCTACTGATGTGTGTGCATAATATTTGGGTGTTATTGCTTTTTGTCTTTGGCAAACAGTAGGCATTCATGTGCAGTCGATGGCTTCAGACAGGTGCCCAAGGCCACTTGGCAGCCAATGTAATTTCATTCACATAAACCATATCTTTGGGATAGCTGTAGAATAAGCTACATATCTCCTTGGTTGATTTATGAGCAGCAAACAGGCTAGCCCTGGACCTGTGCTATATGTCTCTACTGATGTGAGTCATGGCAAGCCTCTCTCACAGTTCCACAAATGGGAATTTTTCATCCATGGTCCTGTTGCTCTTTCTGGTGGTTGATGTGATCCCAGCACACTAGCTGACTTCTTTCATCAGGCTTACGAGATTTTTGAAAAACCAAGTGTCTTGAGTGGCTGAATCATGCAGTAGGTGTCTGTCTTGCTTTGCTTGTCAATGTTTGCAACGTCACTACTACCAGTGCCAGAGAGTTATAATCTGCCTGGATTAAATGCTGTAAAATCTCTCTGCTGCATCAGCAGCATCTTTACTTGTGAAAACACAAACAAGAGGCATTTATCCACCCGTGTCATAACATGGGTACAGCAGAAAAAAAAAAAAAGGCAAGGAATCTACTTAGGCAAAAATGCCTACTCTAAACATGTTTGTGAGCTAAAAATACCTCCCCTCTAATAGGACAAACAACTTCTCTCTGAAAGCATCATAAATCAAATTGTTGGCTTGAATTAGTGAGGAGCTGATTGAGAGAGAGAGATTCCTAGCAACAACCCTGTTACCTGAGCTATCCATTTGGTGCAATTGCACAGATGTGGGTTGAGTGCAGCTCTGCAATTGATAGGTGAGCATGCTAATTCTGGATATTTATTCCCAGTTAAGTACATGTTCCTCCCTGGGTATAACATCTGTGCATCATCTCCTTATCTGTAAATTTGAGATGTTGATACATGTTCCAAGGCTTGTGGCAAGTTTTTCCTGTGGTACTTTTCTTCTCAGTTGCTCAGAATTGTGGCAATAGACTTTGGCTTAAATTTTAGCTCTTGTTCAAGAACATTATTTTTTAATAGAGTTAATGTTATTAATGTTTAGTTAAAGTCCACTTTTCCTTTTGTATTTCAGCATTGCTGAACATTGGTAAATCAAAAGTTTTGCTTTTAGAAGGACTGTATTTCTGTTGCTTTGCATACAGGAACAGCTACTTTGGTTCTTTTAGTGTGAAAGTGAACACAATAAATGTATAAACTATAAGATTGCAAATTTATATTGGAGGTACACACAAAACTGAAATTATTTGAAAGTGTAGGGCTACCAAATGATGACAAACAAAAGCAACCTATTCCACCTTCTCTCCTCCCCCAAAACATGTGAATGTTTGATCCCTGAAGGTTTTTACAACTAGCACATTAAACAGAGGCTCATTTTGTAACTCGGCTGTATGTTATTTAGTCAACAGAAGGAAGATCTGTGCTTCATTTTAATAACAAACCAAAATGAAACCTAACTTTTAGAAATGCAAGCAGACAAAAACTTAGGTTAATGAAACACTGGGGCAAAAATATTACAATCCAGAAATAACCCACATCTTATGGCACAGAAATGATTTGCAATCTGCTTTTCAATATATTCCATTTCCATACAGAGCGATAGTAGCTTTATCTCTAGTAGGATTCCTTTGGGAAAAAAAAAAAGGCAGGGGAGCAAAAAAAAAGAGCAGCAAACAAACAACTGAGAGCTTTAATTTCAGAAAGAAGAATGTGAAAGGATTTTTCCCCTATATCTGTTTTTGATGAACTCTTAAGGGAAATAAATGCTTTATGTAGAAAAGCTAACAGATAGTTTTGAATATTCTGGAAATCTGAGAATGTAAAATTAAGATATAGCAGAGCATGCTTTGTAGCTGAAATTTACTTAAATTTATTATGTTTATTTCAGTAGTTATTAAGAAGCAGGAACAGAATAGATTCATACTGAGAGGATGAATGTGTTGAATTAATTTACGAATCTTAAGAGATTAGTTGATATCATTATACAATTGGCTGCAATTTTTCATTTCCTAGTGGTCTTTAATGACAAAGATTTTCTTCAAACTATTCTTTATCATTTTATGATAATAGCAGAAAATTACCATTTTGTTTTTGTTCTTCCAATTGTTTTTTGTTTTCCACTCCAATTTCTTTCCACTTTTCCAATAAAAAAAGAGAAAAGAATGACCTACAGAGAAAGAACTGGCACTATTTTCTTATTAACACTGGGGGGAAAAAAAGGTAGTTTTTGTGAACAGTTGTAATTCAAGTAAGGTTTCAATTAGTCAGTCCTCTCTTGTCTCATTGACCAGGAAGATGAAATAAACTTTTCTTTTCTGTTTTTGAAATGAATGTGTATTCAAACCAAGAATGGTTTTCGAAGAAGCACGCTACGACTGCTATAATATTCCCCTCTATGTGTCTTTCAGTCTCAAATACGAGAAGAGAATGTGCTTTGTCTTTAAAGGATACCAGGCTTTTGTTTTCCCATCTAATGATGCCAGTATAAAATGTGTGCTGAATCTTTTATAAAGGTTTTATATCCAACTCTAGTGATGATGGCAATTTTTTCTGGGTAATGTGTCTACTAGTTTTCACTGCCTCTGCATGGGCAAGGCCAGGGAATGAGGAGCAGGTTTGGTTAAGGGGTGAGCTCCGGGTGACTGCAGGTTGCTTGGTGGATTTTATTTTCTTTCCCCTGGATTCCAGGTCTGCTCTTGTACTCCTTGTCAAACACTGCACAGCACTGACGGTTTTGTTGGCAGCTTTTATGTACTGGAGGCTTTTCCTCTTCATTATTGATACTTCTGAAGACAGACTTTGAGCTATTTTGGGGTAGTTTCACAATGTTTGTACTGTTCTTCAGATGTTCATTTGCCAGAAATGCACAGTCTGTCAAAAGCTTCTCTGGATTTTTTCTTTTTCACTGTTTGCCCAGCCCAATCAAGATAGGAAGTACATGAGAGTTTTGCTATTAGATGGGCTACTGCTCAAGAGAATACGAATTTTTGTCACATCCTGTTTGTCACTCGGGTGGATACCTGTAGCCCACTGCAGATAGCACTTGTGGCATTATCAGAGTTCTCAGGGAATACGTACAGCCCAAAGCTGGCAGCTATAAAAGAAGCGAACAATGACTGCTTGTTGCAAGAGCCTGTTGAGTACCCGATCCCTCAATGACTCTGTATGTGATAACATTACAGCAGCCTGAGGATGAACTAGCTTTTGAAGCTTGGAGGAGATTTTGCTGTCATCTGCTTCTGGCCAGAAGAGAAAGGTGCCAAGGGGGAAGTCCGTTGGCCACCTTCAATATAATTACTTCAGGGTTTTCCTGCAGACACTGCAAGCCTGGACAAATTTCAAGTGTGACCTAGTGGATACTGACACTAAATTCTTGGAAGACTGTTAAAAACCAAAGGTGTACTTGGTTTTTAACATTCAGTTCCTGCGATGGTCTGGTGTTTCCCGTGTTTCCAGGTGCTGAGAGCTCCAGGTGAGTGGTAGTGACCTAACACTCCAGGTCAGTGTTAGTTGCTCCAGGACATAGCAGGTGATGGCCAGGTTTGGTGTGGGTACTTCATTTTCATCCAACATACACCTAGTGCTTAGTCCAGTGGCTTTCAAACAATTACATGTAAACAGATGATGTTCCGGAGCCTGACAGAGGGGTGCATTTTGACAAAGATCTCACAGAAAGCTGCTCAAATTCTAATTGTTTTCCTCTTTATGACTGTTTCGTTGATGGATCTTCAGCTGGCAATGAAAATGCTCGGGATACTCAAATGTGTTCTTATGACTTGGGTAGATTAAGCCAACCTAATTACCTCTATCTGAGGCAAGGTACTTGTCCTGTTCCTATTATGCTGTCTGGTCTCATTCTAGATGAAGAGTTTTACTTGTCTGATACAATTAGCTGTTTGAGGGAGCTAAAATAGTGAGGGATGGTAGTGGTGATAGTAGTGTTTTTTTTCTTGGATTTTTTTTTTTTAAGCTACTTAATTTGTGATGCCTTGAATAAATAAATCCCAGTGCTGAATGCACAGTTAGCCATGGCAGCGTGTGGTCATTAGATTTGCTTGGCTGAATGGTCAAACTACATGCACAGATACTTTTTTTTTTTTATGAAAACAATTTTTAGGTATACTATCATCACTACTAGTTTCTTAGGTTAAAAAGGAAAATTGAGTTGTAGTGATTATTGTACAAGGTGGGATCATTTGTATTTTTTCTTTAATGAAGTAAAAGATTATATGTATGCGATGCTGTGAGCTTAAGACAGTGTAAAACTAAATGAAGAAAGTAAGAAATGCTTAATCAATTGGAGACAGTGTTGGTTTTTTTTTTCAGTGTTGGTTTTTTTTTTTGTCACCAATTGTGGGTGTTTTCTTCTTAGTTTTTCTTGTTTCTCACTATTTCCTGTTGTTGACTTGCTGTTTTGTAACAGTTGTTCCTTTCATCTATCCAGCATTATCATCTTGCTACCCTAATGTTCTATTTTACAGTTTATAATTATTGCTCTGTTCCTGCACTGCTTTGTTTCCTGTCTTTGGGATACTTAATTGACTTTTAAAGATCTGTTTCAATATTATTTTTTTCTATGTGGTATGCTTTCACTTCTCACCTGCCCACTTTCAGATGAATCATGTCTTAATCTGAATTCAAGTCTCTACCACCCCACTTTTACTGATGTAAATACTCTTCTGTTTTAGAACCAGAATTGATAACTGGTAGTTTCATTCTTTTTGAATCTCTGGCTTAAGTGTACTAAGGTTTTTTTTGTTCAGGAATGCAATGGATTTATGACCGACAAAGACCTATTTTTGTTGGCAGTGTGTTTGAACTCAAAAAAAAAAAAGCTTTCTATTGCACTTTCAAAGAAATTGGAAGTTGTGTCAGATTTTGTTGAGCACGAGTGTTATCCTCCTAGTGCAACTTCAGTAACCCAGTGGGCATTTATAGCAAGTTCTAGTAATCCAGCATTTCAAAATTATTTTTTTTCTGATTGTGGCAATATCTGCCCTCATCTCTTGGGGGTCAGCTGCAGAGCGGTAGAGATGTGTACCCAGGCATTGGTGCTGCCTCATGAATATCCTCACCCAGGGATTCACTGGAAATCTTTCAGCCAAAGCAAGCCAACAGGTCTGTAACCTTATTTTGTCCACTTCACCAAACTGAAGTTACAACATTTTATTTCAACTGATAGTCATCAATGAAGTCTCCATCACTGACAGCTTGTTGGATTAAATGTGAGCAGCGCTGGTTGATGATTGTTTTCAACCCTTCCTGTGGGTGGTTTTGCTGTCTCCAAATGGGTAAGACAAGGGTTGCGGAACAACCCTGGGGGAAGGCAGTGCTTGCAACTTCCCACTCCTCTGTGGCTGGGACTCTGCCCCAGCCTGCGCTATGTGGGGGCAATGCAAAGGATGTCTGGTATCTCTGAGTGGGACACCGTATTCTGCTTAGGATCCTACAGCGTGGGATTGCAAGACAACTGTGTTATAGCTCTTGAGAATGACTGTGGCAGTAACTCAGTTTTCAACTGAACAATCTGGAATGTTTGCCCAGTTCCTAAGAAAGGCTTTCTGAAAATTATCCCTCTGTTTCATCTACTGATTTTACTGATGAGCATTCATAAATCTCACTGTAAATAATGAAAAATCCCATTTTCTTCATAGCCAGGAAACATAATTTTCAAATATAATTTGTGATATAGTCAGCAATGAGCCTTGATTCCTACCTGTTTTCAGTGATGGATATTTGTCTTGTCCAGTGGTATGAATCTTCCCTTTCTATTGTGGAGTGGCCTTTGCTGGCTGTTACTTGTCTGGCATCTTGGACAAAGGGATTTTGTAAAGATGAGGGAATACAAATAACTCTGTCTTTGGCAGGATTTAAGCTAGGAGAAACTGCACTGTAAATCCTAAAAAAAAAAAAAAAAGTCGAAGACCAAATTATGTATAAGGTAGTTATGAGTATGGCAGTGGACAATTAATTTTAGGTTTATCTTATTTATCAATGTGTACAGGCATCAGTGAAAGAAACTACTGTGTAGATTAAAACTTTCACATGTTAGATGTAACAGTTTGTAAAGGTTTTAATGGAAATTTCTCCTCCCAAATTTCTCCATGAGGAATGTTCTTAAAAATTGATTTCCCCCTTAAATAGGGACAGACTCTTGCTAAAAAATTCTGACGACATATTGTTCTGTATTTTAGGAGAGATGTATGAAATGCTGACTAAAACTGGAATAAAGCCTGAATAACTTTTTATTTTAGCATGATGCTTTGGGTAAGGCACAGGGTATTGTGCTGTGCTACAAGTCTGTAATGTAACGCAGGAAAAGGCTCATAATCTTTCAGAGACTTTATTTTTGTTTGTTTTGGATTGCCTAGTGTTCACTTGGAGCTTCCATTAGCCCTTTGCCATTTTATAAATGCTATGATCAAAATAACAATGACATTTGCAGGATGAATGCTTCGCTTAAAACGTTCAAAGAAGCAGTGTTTTTACATGTCAGCAGTCTATTTAAGCACCCTACCTGAATGACTGAATAGCTAAGCAAAATGCAATCGTGGGAGCATTGTCACAGCGATCATGCTGTAATATTATCAAGCTGTTGTACTCCTGTT
>NW_010244076.1:0-10235 GCF_000690775.1 Eurypyga helias | reverse complement strand
CAGGAACAAACTCTGGGGACCATGTGAGAGTTGTGATAATCTGATGAAGTGTATTTTAATGTTTGCCAGATCATTTTGTTAACTCTGAAACTCTAGTTTTCTTTCATTACTGCATTATATCCTATGCCTTATTTGCTAATAATGTCTTGAAAATAAGAAAATGATCAGTATGGAGCTGTTAGTGCCATCCTTACAGGGATGTTAGTAAGAAAATTAAAATCCTCTGGAGATAGTTCTAGGCTTGGTGATATTTTTAAAGCTTCACATTTTGTCAGCTGTCAAGAACTATCTGATCGAAGAAATTGCATTTGATAAAATTTAATGGTTTGAGAGTCACTTTAGTGGTAATTAATGCCTCTTGCTTAAGCATTTTCTTAAACTCTGTAAATCCATTTGACTGTTTTAACAACAGACATGTTATCAGTTTATTGGAGAAGTTGTGTCCCTGTTTTGCATGCAGACTTTGAAGAACTTACCTTTAGAGACCTATTCTTTAATGGGAGAAGAAAGTAGGATTTACTCACATGAAAATGGCTGTTTTTATTTTTTTCTTCTCGCTGCACCATGTTTCCTTTTCAAATTGGCTGGAGCAGTTTGAGGGGTAAATGCTGAAGGCAAGACCTTTGCCTTCACTTGCATTTTATATAAGCAATATGGCACAAGCTGTTCTATAAAATAAATTGTAAAGTAATGGTAGTATGTATATAAATATAGGATGTTGTATGTTCAATAAAATTTTGAAGATCTTCCTACATAAGTCAATAGGAAAGCAATTTTCCTGCACTCCAGTTAATTTGTTCACAGAGAACAGACCTTCTGAATAAACAAGCAAATCATCACTTTGATTTAAAAAAAAAAAATCTAATCTAGAAGTGTGTAGGAATCTAGAGTTCTGAAAATACCGCAACATCTAACATCTTAAATCAAAGGAGAGTATGAGAATCTGTGCCACTAGGTCTCACGTATCCTATCCAGAATGAAATAGTTGAGGTGGAATGAATAGGAGGTTTCCCAAATGTTCAGACTAACTACTGGCAGTCTCTTAAATTCAGAGCCTCTTAAATAAGAGGACATACTTGAAAGCAGTCTGACCCATATAAGGCTTTATTCTAAGTGACCATTTTTTGCACATTTTCTGATAAAATAGAGGAACCTGCTCCAGAACAAAATCTGACATATTCTTCTATTTTGGATGATGCACATCACTAGAAACATGACTTATTTACTGAGCACTAGTTTTAATTCTTCTTCCACAATTTAGTGGAGTTTGTGTCAGCTTGTGCGAACTAGTTTTTCTGCACTACTTCTTTGATATCAAAGAAATGTTGCATTATGAAAACTTGGTCTGTTTGTGGATACCTACAGGCTTACGCATACACCTCTCTTTCTTAACTGTTCACGGCATGGTTACAAATACTATTGTCTACTGAATTTGTGACCAAATTATTTCCTCTCATCAGCTTGTCCTTTTCTTCAGTACACTAAACTGGCCATGTTGTCATTATAAGATGATCTAGTGTATTATGTGATACATGTCTTAACATATATACTGATAAGTTACATGAAAGAGGAATGACTTGAATGGATTGGGCAGTAGTCCTCATTTTTGTGTTAAAGTTTGCCCTTGGAGGAAGGTATTAAACTTCCATGAAGGAAAAATGAGCAACAATACTATCTATTCCCTTCTGTTGCAGTGTCCTGGGGGTTGTTTCCCCTGTAAAGGTCTATGTTCCATAACGACACTGGAGAATACTCTTTTATGTTCACCTACTAATATCATGTTGGTTTTCCATTTGTAATCTGAAAAATCTTTTTTTTTCCTTTAAAACGTCCTTAAAATGTCCTTTAATTTTCAGAGTAATTGATGTTTGCTTTTCTTTTGAACTTTCGATAATTTTTGTATTTTCTACCACTTTGTTTCACTTCTTAGAAGAAGCAGAAATGAGACCTCATAAAGAATATGTGCTGTGGATATCATCAAAACAATATAGTTAAATTCTGTATCATAAGGAAACTGGACAGTATTTTTGACTATGGTTGTCAAACCCATTTTTTGTTAATTCTAACTCCTGTTTTCCTTTAATAGTTTTGTAATTTATTTAAGAGTCCATCAACATGCAGCAATGTTTGAAATGCACTTTTCTGCAGATGTTGTCAAGTCAACAAACTTTTTTCTTAAATGTCTTCTACAGCTTTCTAGTGCCTCTTGTATTTTTACTAACCTAGATAACACACAGCAGGATCACTTAATGGTTTACTACCTGCCTCTAAACTCCTGTACATTGTCACAGTTTGTTTTGGAGTTTTCTCTGTTATCTTGATGTGGGTAGGGGGGGAGAAAACCCCAAGTTATTTTACAAAGTAAAATATGTATACTGGACCCTAAATATTTATTCTTCAATAGGAAGGAATGCCATACACTTTAAGTTCAGTAGGAAAATTTATCTCCCCTTGAACAGAGAACTACTACTTCTGTAAGGGCAGTGAGGAAAAATGACATCTACCTGATTATTAGAAGTGGTCTTCTTGCAGTTAAATCTTACAGTACACGATGGCAGTGAAAGCTAATAAAATTAGATTGTCTTCCTGATGTTTAACCATGACTTTTGTAGAGGAAGTGAGGGTCAAGCATTTTTTTCCTGGAGGCTCTATGCTGAGGCTCATGGGATAATTTCCTGGTTGGTTTTGGTTACCAATTTTCAGTTATCTGACACATGGTACAAAGTTGATTTAATGTAATTAGAGTATTTAATACATTACCTAGTATCACTGTAAGAAAGACAACATAGTTTTCAAATTACAAATTGCTTTCTTTTTCTAAGGAATCCTATTTTCTTTGTTTTTTATATATTGCACTTTTAAGAATTTTTTTTATGGTTTTAATACTAAGTATATCAACTTTTAGACTAAGACTCTGTGTGGTTAGCCTCTTACAATATCAGAAGAAAACGAAAGTCCTTCCCTTTAAAAGGTTAAAAGACAGGAGGCAGCTATTTCATGCAGTAGGAGATGGTAGGGAGGCATTGAAGTGATACCACTGAGGGTTGTAGGCAGTGGGGATGAAACCATCTGCTTTAAATACAGTTTTAAAAAAGCTTTCTTAGGTTAGCTAAGTCTTGTACCAGATCAGGATTCATCTTTCCTAACAGAGCTAATATAAAGCCAGCAGAAGCTTGATATTGCGTGATCTTCCTATTGTGAGAAAAAGGAGATTTGTGTGCAGATATTTATTCTGGTTCACACGTGTATTGCTGAGAAATCCGGGAGTACAAGGATTTGTGGTGTTGGCGCATGAGTATGGGTATCTTGGGTTCTTTCACTGGGCTTCAGGGTTCTACTCTGGGGGGCCAGTCATTTGCAAATTTTCAGAGAAAGAGGAGAGACCCCTGGCTATGTAGGTATTTTTGGGGAAGTCCTTGCACCTGTGAGGGCATCATAAGATAAAGCGTGAAGGTATCTGCTTGCAAATTTAACAAATGGCTTGTACAGACGGTGTCCTGAGCTGACCAGACATGGAAAGCTGCCATTTTGCAGTGAATAACTTTGACAGTTAGGAACATGTCACTTTTTTTTGGTGTGGTGTTGCTATTTATACTTTATAATATATACTTGTTTTGTCTGCTTTCTTATAATCATAGCTTATTGAAGGCAAAAGTATTTTCTTTTTGTGACTAAAAATGTTTTGCTTAGTTTTTAATATCAAAATGTCTGGAAGTCTTTATTTCTGTAAAGCTCTAAGCAAAATGCTTTAAAGCAATTTTTATGCATATGTCACTGGTATTTTGTTTTGTAATTTTAATTTCAGGTGGTAGATTTAGGTGATAGTTTAAAACAAAGGAAAAAAGAATGAAAAAGAAAATTAGCAGCTTATGGGTTTCATTTCCTTGGCTGTTTTTTGTTCTGTGATGGCATGTGATTTTATTTTCACACATAGTGATGATTTAGTTTCCTTAAGTCTTCTACAGGGAACTTTGTCAAAGGCTGTTTGAAAACTCAAATTAGTATCAGTCCATTCTCCTTTCTCTGGTGTTTTGGTGAACTTTTCAGGGACCATGAAGAATGCAAATCACTTGATTTTTGTTTACAAATGGTATTCTGCTTTGCCTCCAACAGTATATATAACTTAACTTGAAGATTCTTAATACATTGTTACTTTCTGAGTTATGTATCTGATATTGTAAATAGCTTGTTTGCTGTCCTTCAGTCCCCTATAACTTACATTTTTACCTCAAATTCTCTTTTGTTATGGGGGGGTGGGTGCTGGGGTTGGGGAGGGAAGAAAGAATCTCTGTTATGTGTAACTCATGTCATGTTTGAATCCTTTAATGTCAGAATATAGAAAAAAATTTTTTCCATTGTAATGTCAGATGATCAGTTGAGTATAAAAAGTCATAATTTGAAAATGACCTACAAAGAAACATCCAAGATGTTTTCTGCCATTCTACATTTTAGACAGAAAAGACAAGTATGACTGGAAAGGGAAGGCACACCACACAGGAAAGGTTGTGGATCTTATTGTAGGCAGTTTTGGATGGAGTAGAGGCCCTGGTATCTAGTACAGATCCTAAATGGGCAGTTGTTCTGTTATAAACATTTCATTTAGGATGAAGGAGATGAAGTTTGGTTGTCCCTAAGAATCCTGGTCAAATATTTTGGAAGAAGTATCAAAACAAAGTGAAAGTCAGTGTCTCGTTGCCTGTTACCCCTTGACTATTGGCGTTTTAACAGGATGCATGTTCTATATGTGTACGCTTTCCTAATGAGTAATACTGAGTTTAACTGGTAAAATACAAACACTATCCCTATTTCCTCAAATGGCCACTAAATAACGTGATCTTCCTTAGTTTTATAACTGACCTTATGTCAGAACATCATGTGCCATTGTATAGGTCATTTCAACCCTCTCTCTCTCTCTGAAGCAGATGTTTCTCTTTTTTTAGTCTTTTATTTGCATTCTGACATAGTAACAACAGTTTACTAGCAAAAACCTTATTTGGAAAACGTTGCTTTTTCTTCAGTATGAGCATAAAATAGAGTTTGGGTAGGATATAAGTGATTTAGTATGGCTTTAAGATGAGGATACAGTTTACTAGTTGAAATAAAAGTATATTTTAGTGCAGCTTTATACACTAATTCCTTATTCTGGCCTACGAAGGAGAATTGAATATGGACTTTTAAAAAAATACAAGAAGAAAAAAAAAACCCAAAACACAAGTTGTGAAATGGTGTTTTTCCAACCTCTCAAAGTCTGCGGAAATTAACATTTTTCCACAAATGCTGTTTGATACAGTGCAACTACAACTTCAAAAATATCAAGATCTAGGTAGTTCACGAATTATCACATTCTGGGCATGCCTTTGCTGCCCAGGTGGAGAAACACCAGATTCTCCAAAACTTTTTTTTAGTAGGAGTTGCAGAAGAGGGAACTTGGAAGTCCTAAGGATCTCCAAACCCCAAGCTTTGGTAGTCTTTTCAGCTTTGCATGCCTCTCTGCATGCAAGGGGGTGTGGCACCACTGATTTTAGGAGCGCAGGACTCTGGATTCAGAGTGTGTAATGTAAACCCACATATGGGTAAAAAAACTTGTCTTTGTCTTTCTCTTGTATTTTGCCATCTGTCTTACTAAGTTCTAAGGTGACTTGAGCTGATTTGGTAGAAGTTGAAATATGTGAAGTTAAATTTCCAGGGAGCTGGTTTAAGTCAGTTTTGTGACTCAAAAATCTTCCATGACTCTAAAGAAGTTTTGCTGCTTGCAAGTACTGATTACTTATCTAGAAGCCATATCTCACTTCATGAAGAATTTTTCTGTAGATTGTCCAGCCCCCTATCTTTGGTTTGAGAGGCAGCAAAATTCAGCATAATGCATATGCCATATATTGGCACATGGCCTTGGCCTTTGTCAGCTGAGGTGCTGTGGCTGTCATGCCACTTAAGTGAAAGTAATCTCTTAAATCCAATTTTAAAGCTAGTGTTATGGAGTATTTGCTTTGTAATTATGCTAGAGCAACTCTGATCTGTTTCAGTACTTGTAGCAAGCCAAAGCTACTGCAAAATTATTTCACTGTTTATAGTTTCCTTAAGAAACAAAAGGCATTCTGAAGAGTGGTCTCTGAGGTATTTAAATGTTTATGATCTGGTGTGTGTGAAGGCTTTAATAATAAATGAACTAATCTGCTAGAGTTGACAGAGGGGAGAAAGGCAATAATTAGTTACCAGGATAAGACGTTTGATGTAACACTGTAATAAGTAACCTGTGCCTGACAGATGTGATGCTTTAGGAGAGGTGCAAAGTCTGTCTTTCCTCAAAATTTTACTTTTTCTCATTTCCAACAAACATAGTCATCAGAGGAAACAGAAACTCAGGTTTAATTTGAGGAGAAATGAAGAGTAATGAGACTTTAACATGAAATTTTCCGCTTCCAGTTTAGAAGTGGCCTTCACTGATTAGCTTGAAGCAGATGTGCTGGGAGTTTTTTCTCCAGAATAAAATATATATAACAACTTTTTGCCTTTTTTTTTTGAAGCCAATACAAAAATGGATTATATCTACATTGCAGCAGTCAAGCAAAGAAACCCCAACAACCAAACCTCTCAAAATGATTTCTCATTCCACATCCCGTATGCTGTTTAGATTGAGTGATTGGATCTTGATTTTTTGATTTTAGGATAACTAACTGGCAACTATATTAAAGTATAATTTTTTAAAGTTATTATGTTTTACTTATTTGCTAACTGACATCTCCATCGCTGTTTGATCTATGCAAGCACAGCCCCACATGAAGACTGAACTTGCAGTGTTGAAGTGGTGGAAGCTTCTTCAGTGTAGACCAAGTTACAACATTGAGAGGCATCTTAACGTTAAATCACTTGCAATAAATCCTGTAGTTAGCAGTATAAGCTTGTGTGAGGTGTCTTGTATATCTATTGGTTGATTTAAACATGGTATCTGGAACTATATTTTATTTTCTTTTATGAGTTTGAAGAAGCTTTTTTCTTGAGTGTGAAATATGCATGTGGATTTTTTTTTTTTAGAGAGTGTTTGTTTGATAACTTACTGCCATTAACAGTACTACGAAGATTGCACTCTGCAGGATTCTAAGAGCAGGAAAATAATGATTAGAGGCTGAATATTTTTTAAGGTACATCAGATGGAGTTTTATTGCAGATGGTAGATAGGGAAAAACCCATCTTTGGCATACCAAAAGTAGGGATTATTTTTCTTTTGCTTACAATAGAATTTAGTCTGTTTGCTAAGCCATGGCCATTTGGGAGAAAATCTCCTCTCTCCCTGAAACTATCTTTACAGGCTGTTACTTTAGGAATCTCTAGGTTGTGTTGGAATTTCAGGGAATTATTTATGCAATTAATCATATTAGAGGCTACAAGCACGTAAGTTTAAGGAGCTCTCTGATCTGACAGGTTACAACAGAATTACCCCTTCGTGTAACCCATTTTTTTTTTTTTCAGCAGCGGTAGTTCACCAAAACTTGCGTTGTAACTTTTTTTTCTATATTTAAAAATGCTCTTACATGACTTAGTAATAAGTTATATTTTGAACCCACGTTTTTAGACATGTAGAAATATTACTCTGTGGCATCAAGTATGCAATCAGTTGCATGAAGTCACAGCAGCGAACAGCCTGCGCACACACTGTCAGCACACAGCAGACCCCAGGTAATTTGTCAGAGCATGTTGCCTTTGCGCTAGAAACTCAACTAAGTGAATGTAGAAGTTTGTAACAGCTCAGATGGTTGGTGATAATCCATTCAGGTGTTCTTCGTGGCAGTGTTTCTTAATGCTAAATCCTGCCAGACTTCAATTAGAGATGAGATCCTATGCCTCCAGGCGATTTTGTAGAAATAGGATTTTTGCCTTTGAAGCAGTGAAATATTTTATTATTTTTTAATGGAATGCTATTTATCCCACAAAACTTGGGGTTTATTCTGTTGGCTCAATAGAATACCTGTGGGGGAACCCAGAGAAGAGATCCAGTGTGTGCCCAACGCCAAGTTGGGTTGCACCAAATAACACTTGCTAGCCCTTTGTTACTCTTGACAAAAGTAATTTTTAGGTATGAACGTTCTGTGCCTTGTTTATCTCAGGCTTCTGCTTGCACAATGAAACTAAGGTCTCTGCTGGCTTTGATTCTGCTGAGGTCTTTGGGGCCTTTAGGGTCCAAAGATTACTGAACAAGGGAAATTGTGGTAAATTTGAAAGGCCTCAGGAGCTGCAGCACCCAGAGCATAGTTTGACGGACAATGGCTTGTAACAGTTCTGTTCTGATATACAAATTAATAACTGGTCTGGTAATGCTCCACTGCTAATGATCTATGAGTATCTATGGAAAGTTTCAATATACTTAGTATGGTCTGAGATATTGAGCCATAAGGACAATGATCTATATTTAATGCCCCTGATGTTGGTAGAATATCCAAAAAGGCTTATGTTTTGTATTTGGAAATAAAACACTCTGAAGCTTCACTCCCTTCTGTGACCCCTGTGGGGCTCGCAGAACATACAGAAGCATCATTGACATAAAAGTTCAGGGCAAATCTGGATGAAATGATTTTTGCCTTTTGACAGACTACCCAAGCTACTGCGCAGATTTTGCTCTGCAAGAACTTGCCATTAAAAATGCATTTAGGAGGCTGAGACATATGGAAGCTATAATACATCTGGTCCCTAAAGCCAAATTGTGTATGAAGCACTACCGGTGTTTTTTTCATTCCTAAATGTTCTCTACAATGATGGTGGATTAAATGGTTGGTAATGCTTCCCAATATGTTGACATACGTGTAAATCAACACATAACCTATCAGCATTGTATCCTTTTGTCTAGTGACATTTCTCACTATTGATTCTTTTTTTAATAGGATTGAATGCAGAATACTGGAGAAGCAATTACCATAGTTACACCACTCTTGTAGTATTAAAACATAAGATCATTTTGATGCATTTTATTTCTGGTTTGAAAACTCCACCCCCCCAAACAACAGCTGACAGTTGTCTTAATGAAGAGTTAAGACTGAGGATACGAGTACTTGCACAAGTGTAAAAGGTACTTGATGTATTATAATGTTCCCCAAGCTAAGCAATGCTAAGAAATAAAAGTCAATCATAATGTAAAAGATAAACATAAAAATGATAAAAAGAATCCACAGACTTGATACATGGTTATACACTTCATCTCACCTGAGGCAATGTACTAAGCGTAACACTTAGTAATTGTAATATTCGTGTACTCAGAAAAGATTATATTAATAATTAGCTTAAATTTCAAAAACCTATTTCCATCTTATGGCTAACTATGGAAAGCAGACTTAAGGCTGTTTGGGACTGCAATGGCCTTGCACAAGAACTCATGCCAATCTCTCCTGAGCTGACAGTAACCACTCAGCTCCAGACCTGAGAAGCAATGGAGATACAGAGGGAGGGTGTAGCATGAGTTGTTTTTCAGATCAGGCATTCTGAGGGCTTCTGATGCAGAGATGTAAAATGTTTCTAAGCCCTCATGACACTGACAGATTCTGACCTTGTTAAGTATTTACAGCATTTGCCTACAGTGTCTGCTCAAGAGCAGATGTAGCACGTCAGGATCTGAGCTTGTCATGAGTCTGGGATCGTACTGACAACATGGGCTTCCATCTCTGAAAGAGCAGTTATTTAAATCACTTGTTAATTAAATCAAGGTTAATTAATTTAATGAAAAGACTGTGGTTTGATGTTGTAAAATATTCTGGCAGGATCAGATTGACATTACATCTCCCTAATGCCCATTCTCACTGCCGGCCATTCAGCTGTATTGGCAGAGTACTGGGGTGGTCAGTTCAGCCACCAAACTAAGGGACTGATCCAGTTCCCCAGTCTTGAGTGTCCTCATGGAACGCTAAGAAACTATGAGAGGCAGGATGAAGCAGCAGGTGGAGATTTTAGGAGTATTATTTTGTGATAATAGACCACAACTACAGATGGCAGGGACTGCAGAGCTTTATTGCTAGCTCTTCCACTAAATAGTTGAGTGGATTTGAGTGTATCATTTTCCTGGTGTTTACAGCTCTCTTAAAATTCAACTGAAAGCTGAAGGAAATAATTTTTCATGGGAAGATGCTAGCTCAGGGAAGTGCAAATGTTTTAATTTTAACAGACTTGTGACAGAGCATGTGCTTTGCTGCAGTGTCTGGTGAGCTATGTGAGGACTTTGCTCAGTGCCTGAAAGTCATAGAATCATAGAATGG
>NW_010244075.1:4796-50351 GCF_000690775.1 Eurypyga helias | reverse complement strand
CACAGGCCCCAACACTGACCCCTAAGGAACGTCACTCGTCACCAATCTCCATCTTAAATTATCTCTTAGTTATGACTGATAATGCAAATGCATTTCATTTTATGTTATCCAGGATAACTGTAGCATCTTTGGAAGTGGTTTAAGGTCTACACTGCAGTCAATAACTTCAGCTGACATTGGTAAATAACACCCCTTGGCTCAGGGCCCAGGCAATTCTTAATGTAGTTACACCCATCAAACCACTGACCACTGTGTAACAAAGTCTTCTCAGAAAATTACTAGTGTACAAGCTTTTGCATTAGCAATTTTGACCCAAAAATCTTTTTACATATATCGCATATTTCAGTCATTACAATATGCATTAAATTGGCCCAAGTTATTCCTTGCACTGTGTGCACAGGACACAGCCACAGCAGAAGAGCAACTTGCAGAACGGAATACGTAATATATACATGAAGTTGTTTCTGAATGACCCTGAGCAAATGACCCTCATCTCATTTCCATGATGGCTTTTCTGTTTGATCCTAGGCTATCATAATACAAAATGGCACCATCCTTTGCTTTGCAGGGGGTCAGCAGGCAAACGCGTGTGGCAATACAGTAATTAAATGCTGTAACCACTTATTAGTTCTGGTGATCTCCCCGTGCATTAGATGAGGCATAGAACAAAACGAAAATGGTTAACAGTACATCAGCAATTAATGTATTAAGGTGATTCTGATGTGAGTCAAACTTCACCTTGTCTAATTAAAATGTCGTATCATGCAAGTTATAGGTTCTGACTAACATTAAAAGGAATATTTTTTAGAATTAGAAGAGGAATCTTTGTTAAATATAAAATACCTACAGATCTGCTAGATGCCAAATATTTCTATACATCTGACATATTACAGAAACCAAGAGTTGATAGGTAGCAGAGATAGTTACAGAGATGTAATTTTAAAATGGGCAAAACTGAGATCCAAATTAGTCAAGCGTTTAGCCTGGTATTTAATTTGAATACATTTGACTTTCACGGGGCTCAGTTCTACCCTGACCTGTTTAGAAATGCTTGCCTGCATCTCTACTTTACACCTGAATTACAGAAGATTAAATAAATAAAATCATAACAGCCCTCTATGTATTTAAGTGTAGTAAAAAGAAGTACTTTATGTGCTCTGATACACTGCACATTTAATCCAGCATCTGAGAAGATGATGACTGTCGTAAGCACTGGATCAGGTCCTGGATCAGCAGTATGTGTCAAGTACTGTCTTTTCCTAGCTTGTTATTAAGTACCTACATTTATGTAGTAGAACATTCCTTTCAGTAGGCTATTCTACTGCTCTGATATTAAGTGCTTACTCTTAATAACTCACCTAAACTTTCATTTCTTAGCTTTAGGCTACTGCTTGACTTTAGAAAATGAATAATTGTCATTTTAGAATTTTAAAATAATCTAGCAGAGTTGAGCATATAATGTAGCTTCTTTGGTCCCACACGTGCCTTCTTTGAAAAGGCTTGTACAAGTTTTGTTTGCTTCCTTGATGTTTTCTTCAGTTTTCTTTTATTCTTTCTGAACTACAGATACCATGGAAACAGTATAATGAAATTATTATGCATTTTGTTATCTGTTCAATATCTTTATCTGACTCCTTCTGTTCTTCATCGTCTTTTATCCCTCATTTTGTAATTATCAAATTTCTTCCAAGGTGTAAGAACTGCATCTTTTTAATCAGAATGGAAACCACTCTATTGTTCCCTCTGAAATGTAACATTTTTCTCTTTAAAGAAAGTACATGGCCTTAAAATAGCATAAAGGAACAGTAACACATAGCATTTCGTGCCAAGTAAACACTGTCCTATCCAACTCCTAGAAAGCCTGCTTAAAATAATTTGCATTGAGGAAGTCCATATAGTAAAGCCAATATATTTTTATTCAGATTTCTGTCATTACAATGCAAAACATCTCTTTTTAGGCAGCTTATTGTTACTAAAACTCCTAAAAAATATTAAAAGGACATAGTTTAAATACTGGTAACAACGTCGAATACTACTTGCCTCTGAGAAGGTGCTATGAGATTTCTGAATATCAAATATAGCCTTTTTTGGCAAAAATATGTTTTCTTCAATCTAGTTATTTTAAGCCTTCTATAGGGCAATCAGTACCAGAAAGAAAATTATTCTTATTAGCTTTTTCAAAGGTTAGTGCCATCTCATACAAAACACGTAGTTTCTTAGTCTGTTCCCTTGAGCGTCCACCTTTTTTGCTTCTATGAAATCTCCTTAACTCAACATTTACAAAGGGATGTTATCATAAAGACAAATAAGAGGAAAAAAATCAACTAAAAATACTTGTTTCAATTTCATATCAATGATACTATCTCCATGGGTACCATTCTCTCCACTGGGAAAATACAGAAAATTTTAAAAAATGGTGTCTAACAAAATCAGTTTTCAAAGCATTTGCTGATCTTGCTGATAGTCTTTCCACTCTTCATTTCTATCTATGTTTAGTTGTTCCAAATCAAGACAAAAATTAAGTCATTTTCTTCACTATAGGCACTATTCTGGTAAGTACCTTTTCTACAATCTTTCATTTCATGTACACTCTGCAGTGAGTTTTCCACATGAAACAATAGCAGTTTGGCACTTAAATACTTACAGCCCTAAAACATAACTTCACAATGGTGTGAGAAGTTGGGGTTTTTTTTCATTAAATAAATTCACATATTCCCCACATCTTCTAAGGAAAAGATTTTATATTAATGGATTTCCTAGTATGGGATGAAAAGGATAAGCATGCATTCATTATGACGTACTAATGAACTGCATGCTTAAATGCTGCTTCTCAAATAATGCAGGTTTTTTTCCTGTCATGACTCATTTATGTATCTAGAAACTCATATTACTTCTATGTACAATGCACATATAAAATATGTTTTAGATCAGATTTTTAAAAGCTCTTTGAATTCAAAAGTCATGTCTGATGTTCAAAGACATCTGTCCTCTAGGTATATAATTGAAAAGGCCAAACTTCCAAAAATATTGAGTACATCAATAGAATTTCCAACACAGTTCTGTACTGAGATCACAAATGATGCCGAAGGATTATGCAAATACAAATTAAGTATAGGTCTGCCCATTTTACTAATGCAGAAGGACAGAACAGTTCTATAAACTACAAGTCACCATCACAGCCAAGAAAAGGCCCCAAAACTCCTGCCTCCTAACCATTTCCACACCATGATCAAAGGACAGCAGACTTGCTATTTAATCTTAATGAAAATTTAAACATTTAAGAATTATTTTGGCTCCTTTATTTTTGTATTTCTTAAATTATATAAAAATTACCAGGTTCTATGTAATGTAATATTTGTTTTTTAGAATAAGAAAATCAAGCACACTAACTTTTAAAATATTTTAAATCCAAATGGTGATTTTAGCTTTCAGGCTTTAAAAACCATTGCAAGTATAAATTAAATTTTAATTAAATTAATTTAATAGGAATTTTCAGTGTTCTGCATGCATAGTTTACAATTGTAACCATTTTTTAACAAGAGTGAAGTGATCAAATGGCTTGACTTTAATAGTTACCATCAAACTAAGTACATTTCTAATTACTCTATGGGTTCCAGAGAGAAAACCACCATTAATGAACATATGACCCAGAGTCTTTCAAATCTGCTGAACTGTGTGAAGTTTTGACACATTACATGCCAAATGCTGGTGGGAAAGTGAACAAAGAGGGTGAAGTGTAGAGTGTAGTGAATTCACCTTGAATTTTACTTAAGCATTAATTCAGCTCTAGTGTGGGTCAACAGTGAGAAAACAAAGTAACTAAGGGGCTGCTCAACACTTTCTCTTTTATTGTCCTGTTCTCTCCTTATAGCTTTGCTAAACTTTTAAATATATAGGCTTACATACACCATATCTGATATCTGCTCTAGATGCTCTCTGACAGCACTACATGAGATGTATTACTGTTTTTAGTGTTTAATTTAGATCCTGGGATCTGATTTTGGAGGGGGGAAAAAAAAAAAGTACAGCTGCAACTAAAGTCAATGGAAGCTGTTCTTAGAATACATGTGGCACGATATGAAATGCTAGTTAGGTGAGGGCATGCTTTTACAGACCACTTCAACATATCACCTAATTGTCTATATCCTGGGAATGCTAAAGTACATTAAAAAAAAAAAAAATCCAGACATGCAAAGTGCAGAGGAACACAATATAGAAGAGGATATTCTCTAATTGTTCTCCAAAAATGTTACTTTGGAGAAGAATCCTGACCCATGAGAACATGACTTAGAGTGTCTTCAAAGCTCAAACACATCCCAAGAAGGAGTTCTGATGGAGACTACAATTTTATGTTTTGATTTACCTGTTTCTATACACTCCAAATCACAAAATCTAAAAATTATTCAATTGCTTCGATTTTGGTAACATGAGCTCAATTACTGGGAAAGCTGAGGCATTTTCAACATTTTTCTCAACTAATGGGTAATTTCATACTAGACTGAAATTTTCCTTCTTGAAAAATTTCTAATCAACTTTTCCTAATCTCTTTTTCATGCTTACATCTTAGTATTATAAATACACAGTTGATTGTCTTCATATGAATACTTTTAGTCAAGTGTGTCAGAAGAAAAAGGTTTTCCTATTTTACAATAGTCTGTTTGCTTTTATAGCTTCTTTTCATCTTGATAATTTCAGTTTTCAAATGTTTCTGTGCTGCTTTCCTAGGTAACCACTGCAAACACCTCTTGATTTGTGTGTGCATGAGAGCATAACACTCAAAAAAATCCAAAAAAACCCAAACAAAAAAACCCCAAAACAAAACAAAACCCCACCCAACAAAAAAAAACACCAAACTGCAGAACAAATGCTGTTTGCTTGATTTTTTGGAAAGAACTTGGTAGTATACTATAAACAAAAAAAGGAAAATGGATATACAAGAAGGTAATTAGACTGGTTTTCCTCTAAAAATGAAGGGGAAGCAAATAAAAAATCAAAGAAAAAGGTGGCTAAGATGCAAATCACTAGACCTGTATGATTCCAAAACCAAAAGTATTAGATTTAACAAAAGTAAAACTGACTTCATTTTTCCTTTTCTAATCTGTAGTTATTTTTCCTTAATTTTATATTTTTGACTTGAGAAAATCATGGGGATGATTTCTTTCCTCTCAGGAAGAACAGAACTTTTTAACCTTCAGTGTCACGATACTACAACGTCAAAAGAAAAACGTTGTGTCTTTGATCTCAGAATCAGAGTAGACATACTGACTATAATACTAAAACATGCTGCTTTTTAATTTCTTTTACATTCATAGTAGGCTTGCCTGGGTCCAGAAGGGCAGTTATGGCCTCATGAGCTCCCTAGTTTGAAGAAGAGATCCAATGCAGGTATACAGTTTTAAAAGACAGAGCTGGCATGCTATGGAGTTCTCCCTAGCTCTGCACAGTCTCTTCAGAGAAAGGTGGAATAGACAAGTATTGGATGAAAAGAGGAAGCTCACAAAACTCTGCAATATGATTAGTTAGTAAGATCCACTAAATGGAATAAGATGGACTTCTCTCATTGGAAATAAGCATAGAGTCAAACACACTGTGATGAAGTAAGGGCACTATGCTTCTGCAAACTTATTAAAATTCCCGGTTTGTCATCAGTAATGATATGAGTTAATATTTTGAAAGTTTACAAAAGAAATAGAAAAATAAAACATGAAAATTCAAGAAAATGTAGAAGTAGTGTTAGCAAAACCTTGAAAACTGGAATTTCTGTCATAAGAACTGATGCTGTATGACAGCTGTGCCATGAAATAGTCTTTGGTCACTACGGATGTGTTAGAAAACTGTCTGTCACAATTCTCTCAGCACCTCAAGCAGTAAGGCATACATTATGTGACTCAAAGAATCAACACGTATTCTCTTTCTCAAGCACTTGTCAGAATTTGATGTCACTAAGAAATATTTCATAGGAGTTATTCTCCTTTTTCTGTTGTGTTGCGTCTTCATCCTGTCAAAGCCTCAGATATGTAGCAAAGTAAACCTGAAGCACAGCTTAACTTCTGTGATGAATTTTTAGAGAAGCCACCTAGTATGTCATAAATGCTGAGACCATTAAGAGCCTGTGATCAAAACAGAGTAATTTAAAAAATGAAAACAACATTCTTTGGTACTATTTCTAGTCTTTGAAATTAAAGGTGTCAGGTTTGAGGAAAGAAGGTATCTTCCTCCTTTTGCATTTCATTCAACTACAGAAATGAGGTAGCTGCGGTTCATTCACCAAAACTGGCAAAATGGGTCCACTGCCTTATTGAAAATACCCAGTAGGTGTTCTAGAGAACATTTCTGACAAACAACTTTGTAAATGAAGAAAGGCTTTGACATTCAAACCATAACTAGAAGAGAGTTGTTACAGGGATGTATGCTTGGCAATCGTGTTAATTGCTTCTTGTTCTTGTTCTACCTTTTCCTGTTCAGCTCTAGTTGTAAACACTGTCTGAGATAGTTAGAGTGTTATACAGTTGCAGTGGATAAGCCCTCCAAACATCTGAGCGTGAGTCAAGGTACAATTCTCACTGTCAAGACTCTCTTGTAAGTCTTCAGACATCTAGGGTCAGATAGAAGTCTGACCTGTAAATCAAACCGGGAGACGAATATGCCCTTACTACTGGTGCAGCTGCAGAAACAAAGAGAATCTATTACAGCTGAGAGGGAAGAAGATGCTAAAAGGATTTATGTCACACCCTGTCTTAGATATTCCAGGCCTCATTCTGTTTCGTCCTTCTGTGATGCATTTCTACTGTCAATGGCCACTTCCACTTCTGGCGACCAGCAAGACAAACACCATCTTTCTGCTTTCCTGTAAGAAATGAACTATCTAGAAGCAGCTGAAGAACAAGCAGCTTTTCACAAGTGCTACCCAGTGACTGTGGTGTAAATATTTGTTACTGCTATTAGCAGAACAGGAGCTATAAAAACTGATGGCCTTAGGCTTCTGTAATGCCCCCAGCCTTTTTGCACTAGGTGCTGAACAAGTGAATAACCAACATACACAATTCTTGCCCCAAACAGCTTGTAATCAATGTCGATAAAACAATAAAATAGATTCATATGGAAACTGACAGGCAAACAAGTGGGCAAATACAATAACAAGGCAGATGTATCCCACTGTTCAGTTAGTAAGTGTACAGACTGGTTGAAAGCAATGGCAGAGAAAACTAAGAAGAGAATATAGGAGCTACCCAGTGGAATAGATCCACGTGAGAGCAAAAATACACTTTATCTTCTCTTTTCGTGCAACCAAATGAAAATAGAAAAGTCTATTGAAGCAATTTATGAGAAATAAACTCATTTTTCAGTTCAACAACTGAGACCACCAGAACTTTCATCTTACACAAAGAACTGAGTGACTGTAGAAAAAAAAGGATTTCTAAAAATACACGTGCTGTTGGAGAGAGCCAGCAAACCCTGCAAGTTACTGATTCCTTAGAGTAAACATTTTGTGAGATGAGCTTGTAGCTGTCCCTCTCATCTATGCAAGTGAGCTGCCTGTCCCTGATCTGTAGTTAACCCAGTTCTTCAAAACAGAGATGGAACCTACATAGGTGCTGAGATCCTGGCGACCAGGTAATTGTTTCAAGCTTTGTTGAAACACAAATCAGTTTAAGTGAGAGATCTGAACTTACATCCATCATGATTTTGATACAAATTTTCCTTTCTAATATCAGTATTTACAAGTGTGAAAAAATGCAGTTTCATTAAATTTAATGTCAAGTATATTATGAAAATATTATTAGGTGTTTTTGATGTCAAGTATATTTTGAAAATTTATTAGGTGTTTGGAGGAGCTGGGAGGAGGAAGATACTTCTGATTTTCCATCTGGGTTTATCCTTATGGCCAAGATGGCATTTTGTTACTCTAGTTAACCTGTTCAAACTTTGCATGTGAACTCTCACCTGCCAAAAGACAAATACTGTCCTCAATTAAAAAAATGTATTTGTCTAAATACTATGGAAGAGAGACATCCCCCTTCAGTCAGATTGGAGACGCTGCTCTCTGTATGCCTGCATGCCCATGAGGAGGGTATGCCCAGAAGAGATGCTGTTGGGAAGCATCCCATGCAGGTGTCTCCTTCATTCCTTGAAAATCTAGACACATTTAGTTGCTCGAGAATGACAACATCCCTTGGCATAGTGGTGGTCCTTCTCAATGGCTTTGTGAACTTCTCTGCCACCCTGCCTCTTGAACAGCACAAGGCAGCTCATGGCGTGTTTCATGAACAAGCTACAGCCGGGGGCGCTGGCAGGCATAACGCACATTCTTCTATCTGCGGGGCACCGCAGACAACCTGCCGTATGCCTGGCGCATCTGGCACAGGAGCTGCAAAGGTTGTGCCATACCTGTCATGCCAGAGCACAGCACAGAGGGCACAAAGGGGCATACCATGCTTCAAAGAGCTTCAAGGAGATTTCAACGGTACAGACACAAACTAGTGCTTGGTTGAAACAACAAAGGCATCATAAAGCTGTCAGAGTTGTCAGTTCTACCACAAAGCATCACTAAAATGCTGTATTTAATTTTGTGGGACAAAATGTATGAGCTACTCTTTTTTCCTTCCAGCTTTGGTGGGCTTTTTAACTTAAGAGTCCAGTTAACTATTTTCTGCATTAGAGCACTGCCTGCTATTTTCTTTCTCTGCAGTATAAAAGGATGTTTTTCAGTTTATGCATATTTCACAATGACACAATAATGACAAAACTCTAACAAAAATTTAAAAACAACAACAAAAAAAGTGTTGTCTTTATAATTAAGTCACGATGTCACAGATTTTATTCTCAATGCAGTTCCAAATCACGATGTTATGAAGCTCACATATTTTCAACAGAAATGCTGCATTTTATTTTTCCTTCCCTTAAATTTTTCTCTACCAGTTAAGCATGTTAGGTACAGTTTTCAATTCAGCAGCATTCCATCAACTCCAGATTAAGAGGTCTTTACTAAAGTAACACAAAGCAACTCATCAATATAAGGGGAATATACTGGCTCTCTGAAGAGTATCTTGACACAAAAATTAATAGATATTACACTTCAGACTCAAGCTGTCCAACATAGTTCTCTATTTTCTAACAATAGTGATAATGGAAGTAAATCTCTATTTCAGATAATGTATTTTATATGCTGTACAGTCGATTAATATTCATGATCAAGCTAAACCTTGTAACTGTATGCATATTCTACATTACCTACCAAGCTGTGTGAGGAAAACAGGAAAGTTGCAAAGTTAACTTCTTTAAATTAATTTAAACAATAAGCTAAATCTTCAGAGTTTATAAGAGTTTGTCACATGGCTTTATCAGCCTAACAGTATTATAGAAGGTGGAGGCAGGTACAGATCTATTCCATCCGCACACAATCTGGTGCCCACATGCACACAGGTGCATGCACACATGCACACATGCACAGACACACGGAGGAGAAGAGCTGGCTGAGAACTTCCAGTCATTTTCGCCTGATAGGAAGTAGAGTAGGAAGCCTTAACCCTTACGACATGAAAATTCTCATTTTGTTGGGAAAATGTGATTTTTTTTCCATTCAGAAGGTCAAAATGAAGTCTTTGGTTTGGGGTCAGCTCCACCCAAAATAAAGGATTTTGTTTCAGTTGACTCAGTTGAAACACTATGTGAGGGACTGTATTTCATTCCCTTATTTGCAAACAGATTTCACACACTGAGCTTGCTGAAAGACCACATCTTACCTCATGCATGCTCTTACATGACTTTTTTCTGATCAGGTTCTGTTTGACAATCCATTCCGTTGTATAATTCTGAGTCACTAAAGGGAAATGCATTCTAGCCAGGGAGACCCATGCTAAAGAAGAGACTGGGGGCAACAGGTTCACAAATAAGAATTCCCAGCAGGTTAAAGTACAACTTTGTTTCCAACTGTTGAAACAAATATTTCTCCAAACTGACTTGAAACACACATTTGGGGTCAATTCAATGAGCTAAAATAACATTCTTTCTTTTGTGAATATCCAGTGGTACTTACACAGACCAATCACAAGAAGCTATTCTAGAACATTAATGCTGTGACTGTTTTTCGGCATTAAACTTCATTAAAAATTCACATATACGTTAGAGGAAAATTATTTTTTCCACCTACTGTGTCCTACTTTGAATGAACTGCTCTTCTAAAAATTGGTTTCAGTTAAAAGAAAAGAAATATTGTATGTAGCAGCAAGAATAAGAACAGCATCAGTCTTTTACACTAGATCTGATATTACAGAACAGGAGGAGGCAATGCTGTAAGTTGTACAACATGATCATAAGTCTTGCAAAAATGTGCTTAAGAATATCAGCTCTAATACAACCTGACTGTTTTTAGCTGCAGTCGTAAGATCTGAACAGATTTATCATTTACATGGAACATTCTATTTTTGTACAGAAATAGCCAAGGTTATTTGCTCTGTTTTAATGAAATAGCCATATGAAGTGCAAAACCAATCTTGGCATATTCATAAGCCGTGAATCCAGTCCAGGAGGCCAGCTGCCAATATATGAAAAATCAATGATATTTCCAAGTAACATCAAGCGCATGCTGGTTTTTTGCTCCTCTTCTACTGAATGTACTCCTATAATATCAAGACCAAAGGCAGCTGGGATTCTGACAGTTAATAAAACTGTGAAGCCAGAATTTTCACCTAACTTAAGTAAATCCAAAACAGTCTAGAAACTTATAAATATCTACTCAATATAGTGAACACACACTAAAAATCTTTTGTGTTCACCATATTGGTTTCTTTTAATACTGCTGAACTTTATGCTACTGTCCTAGTAACCTGTAAACTGGTTTACGTTGTCAGGCAGGCTGGGTCTTAGTGTCACAATTCCCCAGCAGGACCCTGTAGTGGACGCAACAGTACTTGCATGTTTTGATACAGCAGCAGCTACAAACTCTGACCCAGCATATGCAAAAGGAACTGGTCAGCTATTTCTGAACTTCTCAAGCATGTGTTCTGTACCTCTCCCAGACCAAAGGCAGCAGGCAATGGGTAAGCACTCCGTAAGCTTATTCCAACAAGCTATCAGCTGGACACTGCTGACTTAGGAAAATGAAGTAGAATAGTCAATAGAATATTTTCTTGTCTTTTTGATGGGCTATGCCCCTTGTTTCCTTCTGGCTCTCAATATTTTATTATTGGAGATCATCATTTTTATCCAGATGAGTTGTAAGTTAAAGAGGTAAGACTGTGATAGCCACAGCTATTACCATATTCACAAGGTGCCACACCTGCTAAAATAGCCATAACAACCTGCCATGAAAGCTCAATTCATTTAACCATAGCATAAATCAGACTGGAAGAGACCCCTGGAAGTACCCAGTCCCACCTCATGTAAGTATATACAGTCTTTTCAGGATATATCTTACTTTTCCTCTGCCACTTGGGTGGTTTATTAGACAGGGAGAGAGAAAATAGAGATCATCATCCCAGATAAGCTGAAAGACCCCCCTGGGTTCAAGCCCACTGTTTGGAGAACAGCTGACACTGCAGTGTTATGTGGCAGAGGAACGGTCACAAAGACATTGTTGCCTTGCCTAGCCAGGCACAATTTATCCTAGAATATAAATGATGTTCATTAACAAAGATACAGTTTGAATTTTACAAGTTCCTTAGACCTTAAAGCCCTCGTTTATAAAAGTGATGGGTTCATTAAAGGCTAACGCTGGTTGGTGCTTTCCATTTTGCTTCTCTTCTTAAACACAATTCTGCTAAACATCCAATTTGCTACTAGCAAGCTACCACAGGAGTGATTCCACAGCTGACCCAGAAGAAATAATTTTATCAACTGACTGGGTTAGCCTCTTCATTTACATTCACATGATTGCTGCAGAGCGGCTCCACTTGGGAGCAGTTTCATGTAATTCTGGTTGTTGTACAATACAGTTCTGCCCAAGACTCACAGCAAAATAAATTTTAAAGGATCCGAGTCAAAACGCAATTGTCTCAAACATATTCTGTTCTGTAGCAAAAAAAACCTCTTAGAAATATTCATTTCAAGGACCAAACACAAAGATGAACCCTTATAATTTTAATAGCTCCAAAGAAAGACTTTGTCAATTTTTTTATTTAAAAACACCTTTCTAACAGTATACCTGTACAGCAGAAAATACATAGTTCCATTTTATCTGCATTGTTATTATTCCTGTTACAATGGGAAAGTTTGCAAGCACTGTATAGAGTATGGGAACACTGTTTAACTAATCTGTCTCTAATATTTTTTATTAAAGCCTTATGGCAAATATGAGGGAGTATTGCAGAGTCTGCTGATGCTCCTCTTGCAAAGCCACTGAGCACAATGATGAAATTTGTGAATAACTGAGGAACTTGTTGCGCCTTTTTTCATATAAATGATGCTTCTTAAACTATTCCAGAGGCACTGTGAATCAGGCACAAAGGGGTCCAGGAATTTTTATTTAGGTGAGTGTCTCCTCAGCACTCATTGTACATTGTTCTACTCTAAATCACTATTTCAGTCTTACGCTATTATGTCTTTATTAAATATTCATTTCTAAATCTGATCTTAATTTCATCTCCATTGTTCACTGTCACTCACCAAGATCTTCATCAAGCAACTGGCAAAGATTCAGATGGATCAACAAAACAACATTAATGTCCATGAAAATATATTAAGTAACAAGTACTTCTGTTGTACTTCCAATCAAATGACCTTGCAAGGCACACTTCTTATCTCACTTCCAATTATTCTTATTATTCTAATTTCCTCGCTTATGTTTTCATTCCACCATAACACCTTTTTTCTCCCTTCTACTAAATATTAAAATGCAGACACAAACTTAATTAGTTGACACCCGCTCAATTTTTATTTTTCTTTTTTAATCTGAAATATCAGGCTAAGAGTATTAGAAATGGTTCCCTTCAGAGAAGGGAATTATTGAATAATGAAATAATTTCCTTTTCAAAAGGAAAGAAAAAGGAAAGTTTCTAAATATCTGAAAAAGTACAAATAATTCCCTCTATCGAAGCCCTAAAGTCAAGTGTTAGCAAAAGGCCTACCAGAACTGATATTCACGCTTCGGACCACTAATATAATTTGTATTGATTCAGCCATAAAAACCATTAATGGAATCAAAGGTTCACATGACTAATTAAATCAATAAAATCAGCAATAATAACCCTGCCTTGCATCAGTATCTGAAAACCAATACCATCATCCAAGCCCATCAGAAGTTAAGCAGCTAATAAAATGGGGGGGTTTTGCCAGCACTAGTCCTAGATGATTTGAACTACAATTATCTTCACTTTCCTTTTGTATGCCTTTTCACTATTATAGTCAAGTGAACTGAAATTGTTTTCAGTACACTTCACCTTGAAGGTAACTACTGCAGCGAGATCATTTTATTTATGCTAACGTACATTTTTATTTAGTGATGTTTGCACAGAGGTTTATGTGGGATTAGTAAAACTTGGCATTTGGAACCACTTCATTCACCAATGGAAGTCAGCACTTTCCAGCAGGGATCAAAAGTATGAATTAAAAACAGTAAATTTACTCATATACTCACAGAAGATTTCAACGCAGTCTGGAAACTGTTTGCAGGGAAGCAGGAAAGCCTTAAATGTGAAAGACAGTACAGCCATACAGTACTAGCTACCTGTGTTAGCAGAATGCTGATGCAGTATCTCAGATATGAAATCAAATTCATTTTGGTGATGGACAAACTCAGATGTCTGCATGACATTTTAAGTATCATCATTGTTCATTTTTAAAGTGTTTTAAAAGGCACAAGAAAGAAAATGTCATAAAATATAACCAAGATACACATATTGTTACAAAGTACCTGTCTTGACCAGATACATTTTAATTGTATTTGCTGAGTCTGAAAGAAATTAAATTGTCTGTATGCAAAGGCGTATTTTAAAATCTTGGTAATCATTAAATAAGGGGAGAAAAACTGCAATTACAAATGAGATGTCCCTGAATTCTCATGTCAACTAACTAGTTCGTGCAGTGACAGTAAGTTCAAACAGGGCCCGCAGGCTGCGGTGCGGTTGTAGTCTGTGCTGCAGAGCAACATTTGCTCAGCTTGTTGGAAGTGTAATTCACTTGAGTCTTACTCGAAAATGCCCTTGTGTTTCAAACAAGTGTAACGATGTGATAAAGTAATGAAGATGGTAAGAGCTTAGATAGAATGGAGTGCCATAACTCCATTTAGCTGTGGCCTGTGGGATAGGATGAGCTTTTCATCTTTTAACAGGACACTAAAATCTTTTCTTTCCTCTAGCACATTTTATTTGGAAAGCTAAACCTAGTCATTCACGATTCCCAGAAATTCTTAGACACTGCGTTAAACACATTCCAACTCCAAACACTAACACGTATTCTCTCAGGTACCTCTTGTAATCCTTATTTGTTGTGGAGCATTTATAGAATAAAAGCCTTCCAAATTGAACAGCTGAGTCTACATCCATAGCTTTTTCTTCCCCTCCCAGTGCCCTACATGACCAAGCTAGCATGAAGTACAGAATATCGATTAGAAGTGTACTATGGATTCCTTGCGCCGCAAGTTAAATTACCGTATACTGTATATTTTTAATTTCCCACATATAACAATAAACATGATTGATTCTTCAATTTCAGAGCATCGTTTTGGCAATTAAGAAAATAAATACCCTTTCCGTGTACAGCTCGCTTTTTCCTAAGTAAATGTCTGCAGTGTATTAGCTCATGTGTGACAGACAAATAACTACCCCTTTCCCTGTAGGCCTCATTCCGTTCTCTCTTTTTTTTTTTTTCATTTATTTAGAACCTGTCATTCATTTTCACACCTGACAGTAAAAACCGCAGGACGTGGTTGTTGTGAAGAGGATTATCTTTCAGATCAATGCTGAAATTGATTCCAAACCACGCTATTCATCAGCCTGCAGCTAAAGCATTACGAGTCAGGAAATATTTCCTCTTTCTCCAATCCATTCTTATTCTGCCGCTGGAAAATCACAATACTAGGGTCTCCATTAATATACACTTTTTCTACTCCTCGCACATGTGGAATTTCAATGTCAAACAGACAATGCAGTTAGCTGCATTATCAAATTCGCTTCAAAAAGAAACAGAGTAAGAAAACAACTACATAATAAATTTTTGCTCTACTCTTGAATAGTTGCTGATGCTAACTAGATATATAGCCTTACTATGACATCTGACATTTCTGAATCTCTTCTGTCCTTCACATATATTGCTTATTTCTACCGGTATCATATAATGATACAAGAAACACACATTAAATGTCTCTTTTCAAAGCTACACTTACACACTTGGTTTTTGCTTTTTGTAGAATGAAAGAAAAAAAAAAGAAAAAGGCCTACTGCATTTCTATGATTACGTATGCAAACTAAAGAAAATTAAAACAAAGAGATTCATCAAACTATCTAGGCCTCATACAACTGTCATTCAAGTACACAAGGTCAAGGCAGTTAAACTTTGCCCTGCTTTTGTGATTAAGAAACTTCACGATGAATAATTAGGGACAATCTGATGAATAGTGACAGTTAATGGGAGTTCTTCCACTTATTTCAGGAACTACATTAAGCTTTTATTTTTTGAGACTATCGTGATGCTGTTAGCTCATTATGACTCGACTTAAATTGTAGTTTAACACTGGCTCAAAATACAGGACAAAGGCTGTCGTGAAGCTTAATCTAATGCAGTACGTAGGCTCCAAATAAATAAAAATCATAGTGTAATTTACAATACATAAATGCACACAAAGTGTACGTAAATTTAAAGTAATGTCAAATAACGTTAATATATGATGAATATAAAGATGATAATAAGTAGTTAGATTAAGCAACACTCATTTCTTCTCACTTTGTTTTATAAGAGAAAACCTGCAGTTTGTGATGAAGATTCTAGACTTTCATCAGCTCTGTCAAGCCCTTGATGGCAAATGGCAATGTTTCAAATTCCACTAGAGCTGCAAACATGAAATTGTTAAAATAAAATTTAATTAATGGAAGCTTAATGTTAAACAAATTTGGCTATGTTTAAAGTGGATACTAAGTTCATATGTCTCAAATTTAGACAGTCAATTAAATAACCATTGTAAAGCCATAGGAGGTCTTTATAGGAAGATGTGTTTAATTTTTTATGAGAGCAAAGGCCTGTCTCGAGTTTGTTGAAATAATGAAAACAAAACAGCTAATTTTAAGTATTCAAGATATAATATCTAACATTTTCATGGAAGACTAAATCTTTGATTTTTTTTCAATATATTTCCTAATTCATCTTTAAGATACACATAAGGTATTTTCACCAATTACCAGATTATTATATATATGTTTTGATAACAAAAGATATCCATAAACAATCCTTAGAAAGGGTAACTAATGCCCTACATTCTTGCTTGAAATTTAACACTTGTTGGAAGATGTAATGTTGAAGGTGTACCTCTAATGGAGCAACATGACCACTGCAGTTATCCTCTGATGCTAGAGGTGAACCTGGTGGCTTATATCACTGCGGTGCACTTTATAAAAACAAAGGTACCATGCCTACAAAAAAAAGACTAATTTACCCAAATCAATTACAGACACCCCTAGAAGAAATCTAATGACCTGCAGGGACACAAATATACCATGTGCATGTTTACTCTTTACAATCTTCTATCAAGATTAATACTGACCTTGAGAAAACATCAAACACTACATAATAAAAGAAATTGAACTATTTAGCAATCAAATCACTTCACGGGTACACTAAGGGATGACGAAATAATTTACTATTAGTCAATCCAGTAAATTTTTCAGCATGATCATATTTTTCTTAATATTACCATTATTTGTCTTTGTTGGTGATTTGGGGTTTTTGTTTGCTTGGTTTTGGTTTTGTTTGTTTGTTTGTTTTTAATTTAAATTGCTCCAAACTTCCAAGCAAAATGTGGAGAAAAGTAAATCTGGCAAAACAGCTTTGGGCTTTCCACCTTCCATTTCAGCTTCTCATATGCACTATCCATCTCAAAACAGACACAAAAAGGAAGCCATTCTGTTCTATACCTCCAGAAACACATGCAGCACATGCAGCCTAGAGCATTTGCGCAGATTTGGAACAGCAAAGAACTCACCAAGACGGAATATCACAATGATCTGTGTTGAATGCACAGGCACTTACTTTAAGTATGATCAATACAAACCAAACTTCCTAATAACACTCTCTGTTATACATGAGTTATTTTTACTTTTTCATAGAGAAATGAAAAGAACAATGTTTTCAGAGTTCATGGAAATAAATTTATATCAACGAAAAGAAAATCATATTAAAAAGGGGTTTGTTTCTAGTAGAAGTGAAAAATTATACACCAGATCTACTAATAGGAAATAAACTAAAATAAGTCTTATCACACATATACACTAAATGATTGGAAATTCATATTGAAGATTATAGTATTCCATTTCTAAGATAATACTCTGAAAGCAGCTTGCAACATTTCATCAAACCACTAAAGACACACTGTTATTTATGTTAAAAAATGGGTATTTTGCACAGCTGGGTTTGCTTCAGAAACTGCATTTTAACTATCTTAACTATGCCTTGAGCATATCAGTAAACAGCTATCACTGAAACACCTTGATTAGTGGGAAAATGTTGGATGAAATGGCATTATTGTTATACAGTAGATTCTTAGTAACAAAAAACTTAGGAAATGATTCTACTGATTTACATAGCTATGACTAGTGTGCTAGCCCTTTACTTTGTGTATAATAGGCTACTGTTGGTTACTTTTTATCACATTAGGCAATTACTTCCCACTATAATTCTTGACTCATTGGTCTGCCTACTTATTTCTAATATAGATATAAAGAAACATTACCCAGATAGATGTGATCTTACAGCTACATATCACATTTAATAAAATCCCATTAGCCAAGGAAAATGCACCAGTTAAGAAATTATCAGAGACCCACAATGTCTCTGTAACTTTACAGCTTAATTTGAGTAAGGGTTGAATCCATTCCTCAGGTTTACAGGGTGTAGCTGAGGGCTGAAACTGACGCCTTTCTCTTAAATGTTGGGAAAAATACCTGTCTTCAGTGTTCACAGATATCTTCTGTAGCTGTGTCTATGGGCAGATACATTTTCAAATTATGATGCAACATACTGATGAAGACCCTGGACTTGATTTAGAGTATCTGGATTCAACATTCCATTTTGCAACAGGCCTGCTTTGTGATCACTGAGAAATGTTTCGCCTCTTCCCATTTATTTTGTCTCATTTCTCTCTACTGGAAGTCCTGATCCTACTAGATGTGGTGACATACATTATCATCATATCTAACTTTAAGGCACCTGACGACAACATGGAATTTATAATCTAGGTTTCGCATGAAAAGGCCCTATATATGGAGCGCTTAGGGCCTGAAAACAGGCTTCACAACCAGGATGCCAAGCAGAAATCCACCTGACCTAGGGACTGAGAGCATACTGTCCTTGTGTAACGCAATACCCTATAGACACAGGAGCTACCAATGAATAAAAGGTTTCCAGCCTTGAAACCGAAAGAAGCTGTGTCAGCATATCAGTTCACCAGAAGTGGGTAGTTCTGCAAAGTGAAGATTAATTGGCTGAAGCACAGAGCTGAGCTACTGAAGGTATGTAATTTCCAGAATCTGAACCCCAATACCCGCGTTCAGTGCTGCACTGGAGCAGGTGGAATATGTTTATACAGTGCTGCACTGCATGACATAGGCAGGTCTAGCAATAGGGGGAGAGGGTGTTACTCTCTGTTTATTTAAGGGACCGAAAATCTCTCTCTAGGTGTGGAAAATCAGGTCAGTCTGCTTTACAGCTGAATGTGGAAATCTTACAGTTAGTATCTTGGAACACTTATCAAACCTCATCTACTATACTATGACTAGGTGTCCATCCACCTGAATTACTTTAAATGTATGTTTCATATATCCCACAGTTCCTTAATCACTTCATGCTTGCTTCTTAAATCACTAAGCAAAAAGCTCATGCCATTCTTAATCTCTTTACTTGGGCATGCCCTCAGTGAAGAGATCAAAGTCTACAGAGATAAGGAAACAGGCATTATGATTTAGTATCTGAATGAATGAGGAGACTCACCTGAGAGCACAGTTGAATTGAGGCCAGCATTACTGTACTGTACAGCCTAGCTTTTCATATTTATCAGTCTTTACATAAAATATATAAATAGCAGTAAGAATAGGGAACTGAAGTCAGGAGTCTCACTTCATGAAGAATACTAAAGCTAGGTCTCTCACAAAGCCAAAGCTGATTACACTGCTTCCACCGCTGCAAATCTGCTATTTCTTGTTGCATTCTGTCTCTTCTTCAAGAGAGGGCATGGAAGACAAGCCTCTGCCCTGACCGTCTTATCTCTTCTCCAGTGGCCCAGAGGTGGCCAATACTCTAAAAGGTTCAAGTTTCCACTACTACAGACTGAAGCATGTTTACAACCATGGTTATTGATTAAATGCTGTAACCTCCATGTTACAACATAAATGGTGGACAGAACAATTACTGTGACTGATGTACTGAAATCTGTTCTGTTACTACATGCCTGAGGCATGGTCCAGGGATTTGTGATGCTCCAGGGAGAAATATCTGGTTTATAAATTTCGAAACAGGTTTAGGTATGGGGTAGGCGCTTATAGGTGGAGCACCTACCACATACCTAGATGGTGAGTACTATGAGTAGGTTAAGCTGAAGATGTGTAAGCTGTAAACAACTCAACTGTCAGAAAATAAGATACTAGTTCACATTTGATGCATCACATACTTAGATTTGACACAGGAGTTTCTTCTTTGTTCCAGGACAGGATCTAACACTGGGTCCTGGCTGCTCATGTGTGGTATCATTTGAAATTTTATGACAGTCATAGATAGAGGGTTTGTGTGGTGGTGGTGAGTTTGTAGTGGGGGCAGGGCCACAGGTGTGGGTCCTGTGAGAAGCTGCTAAAAGCTTCCCCAGCTCCAAGTGGGGCACAACTCTGGCCACAGCTAAGCCAGTCAGTGACTCTGTGATTAACATACTTCGGAGGGGAAAAGTGAAAAGAGAACCAGCAGTGGCGAGAGGAGTGGGATGTGAGAGAGACAAGCTGGCAGATACCCAAGGCAGTGCAGGAAGTGGGGAGGAGGTGGCCAGAGCAGGGGTTCCCCTGCAGCCCGTGGTGAAAGGGCAGGCTGTGCCCCTGAGGCCACAGAGGGTCATGGGGGAGCAGAGACCCACCTGCAGCCCGGGGGGGGGCCCCCAGGCTGAAGCATGCACCCGAAGAGGCTGACATGAACTGATGGCACTGAAACACTTTCCTCAGTGCAAGTGCTTCTTCTCTTTTCAATACCCAAACCATAGCCAACAGATCCATTTCACCGCTGCATTGCCACCTGTCTACCTGTGTCTTTCAGTTGCTTTCAGTAGAGTTAACACCAGAGTAAAACTGAAGCAACCCAGTGCTCAATCACCCCTAATATATGCACGCAATAGCTTTTTGTTTTATTTCAGCCCATTAAAAGGCTCTCTCGTATGACAGTGCAAGATCATTATGTCTTAATGAGGTGATTAAAAACAAAAAATATGCAGTTGTTGCAAAATATTAGAATGTACTCAAGGAAACATCAGCAGTATTTAATGTAGTATTCTGATATTTTATTTGTTGTGAACTTTTAAGTCATCAAACTTCAATTATGTAGTTGTAAATTATCTAAGATATACGTATTCCTCATGTAAAAGCACTCACTGATACTTTAAAATATTGGACTAATTTAATAATTATTTACAGGTGTTGTACTGGCTTATTTTTACAGAGTATTGCTACATAATATTTTATTAATCTCTGTTTCCCAATGTCTAGCATTTAAAGGAAGCACTATAAATAAAGTTATGCTCAAATTTAACTTTGTACAATTTTTTACCTGGTAACAGATAAGATAGAGGTTTCAAAAAATGTTTCAAAGCCAGTGCTTGCGCTGACACAACTTCTGAAGATATTAAGCTTAAAGGAGTGCATATCCCAAGTTAGTCACCTGAGTTGGGCAGATGTATAATGGTACTTCCAAGACTACCTGTCATACTGTTTTGTAGAATTTGACAGATTTGGGTTAATTCTGCTTCATTCAATTTTGCTAACCCAAGGACTTCCGTAGTGTTAATTTCAGTGTCCTTGAAGTCATCCTAAAGAAAACAAATGACAACCTACAAGACTAAAATAACTCAATTATTTTATATGTCCATGCTGTTTAACTGAGGAAAAACGTAACAAACTTAATACAAACTCCAAAAGACAAGTGAGATAAGCTAAAATAAAAGTAAATAGGGAAAAATACACACTATTAAAACTCTAATCTATTAATCATGTATCTACAAAAGACAAAGTTGTATCTGAACTAATGCTATCTAAACACGCAGCAGAAATCACTGAATTTGAGCAAACTGGGGAATGAATATAAACTCCAATTGTCCTCTAAGTGCTTTACAAATTATCTGCCAGTCTCATAGATGTCTCAACCAAACATTTTAGTATCCATTGTCCATATCCCTAACTGCTGCTTTATGATATTTTAGTTATTTCAAAAACTCAGCAATTATCTCAGTGGCATGAGGCTGTAACTGTTACCAAGTTATTTAGAATTGCTGTTTACACAAAGGAGAAGAATACTGACACACAGTGTCTTTAGTCTGTCTTCAAATCTGTAGTAGAAAATGTGATAGAAAATGAAAAAGAAGGTTCTAGCCAGAGGATCTGTACAGAAGCAGAGTAAAAAATATATAGGTGAGCAATGTAACCTGAAAGTAGAAAATTAAACACTGCATTAAACTGTGTGTTGTTTACACTTGGATAAACAGAGTAAAACTGTCTCACATACAGAAAGAACTCTGCAACCAATCTCAAGAATTGGGTTTACTGCATGCACAGGCTCAGCACTCCTTCACATCATATTCACATCACCAGACTTCCTACACACCCACTACAAAACTATTCTGCATGTGGACAAATGGGATCCATAGCTACAGCTGAGTCTGGGATGGCTGTGAGGAAAAAAATCCCACATTGCTGATCATATGGAAGAACTTCATACCACCTTTTCCAAATACAGCAGAGACCAGCGGATATTCAAAACAGATGACATGGTGGCTTTTTTCATATTACAATTTCCAATGTCTTTCCTTGCATTTTGGGAACTGCATTACTAAATGCTCATGAAACTGCATGCAAGGCTTTAGGAAAATATGACTAGCTAAGCCAGAGAAGCTTTAAAAACTTGGAAATGTTGACTAATGACCAACTAAATAAAATTAGTTAACCCATCTGCATCTAAGGAAAGAGGCTTTTTTGTAACTGATTTTATGTATTATATTCCTTAGCCAGAAGAAGTTTCTACACATAAAGAGTTTTTCATCTGCTTATATGCTAATGCAGATGTGCCACTAAGAGAGGCAAAAGAATCTATAACCTGTCTAATGCATGCAGGACTGTAGTTATCAAACAAGTAAATGTTTGGTTTGCAACCCACAAATGTTTGGTTGCAAAAGTTTGGCTTGCAGAACTAAAAGCTGCTTTGCATTTAAATTTCTGTCAGCTGAATACCACAGAGGCTGACAATGTATGCATATGGTATTTTTTTCTTGGTAATTTCCAACAAAGAAAATGGTTTAATTACTGACTCTCAGAAATCTGTACTGATTTTTTCATTTGATGTCTTGTCTGCCTTTCCACTGTAACTTCTTGAAATTTGAATGGATTTCCATTTCCCCACACAAAATACCTCTAAGTTACAAAAGTGCATTTGCTTGCCAATAATGGAAGATGTAGTCTCCCTAGTTTTTTTTCATATTAAATTATCTCTATTGTTGTAATTCTTTACTTCAGCCAGTTTATCTAATATCAGCAACATCAGCAAAAACATAGTATTAGATGATGCTTCTATAAAAATATTGCTGTACCCCTGCAGATTAATAAGCAGTTCTTAGATTAGTGATTCATTTATACCATAGTTGAGTATATGAAAAATATTAAAGTGTGCTTTATCAAGTTAGACATTACATGCAAGAATATATAATAAGAAAATGATAAAAACAAGTTTGTGGCAGAAAGAAACTTATTGAAGGTTCTTTCTGACTATTTGTAAAGTAACTGACATAATTCTGTATATTGGAAACAGTGTGTGTATATATAGGTGTATATATACCTCTATATGCACACATGCATCATCCTTCATTCTGCCTACTTTCAGATGTAGCTCATCCTTACAAAACACTGTAAAAAGATACTCTATGAACCATTTTCTCAACATCTTTGGATAGAGCCGACCTAGTCCCCTGGTCTTGTATGGCCAAATTTCTCACAAGTAATCCTTGACTTGATCCACGTCCACTGCTGGTAGTTCTCTTCAAACTGAGTCACTAAGCATGCAAACCTGGGAGACCTTGTTGGTAAAGATTAGGGCAAAACTGCATCGAGTACCTTGGTCTTATCTCCGCAGGGATGGGAAGGGCCATTTTTTCACCTGAAGGATGCTGCCCTTAAAGACCTGATAGTTTCCTGACTTCATTCATTTTTCACAGCTGCTTCCCATGGGGCCCCAACTACAGTTTGCCAAAGAAAGTGAAGTCTGCTTGCTTGTACACCAGGATCTGTGCTCTGCTGCCCTCCTTCCTCATTCTCCTCAAGATCTTGAACTCTATTTCATGGTCATTACCTCCAAGGCTGTTACCTATTACCACATTTTACCACAACCGTTTCTTTCCTTGTTAGTGAACAGCAGGATCCAGCCATGCATCACTCCTGCTTGACCCATCCAGTACCGTATCAAGAAGTTATCCTCAAAACCTATCAGAAGCCTTCATGGCCAGAATGTTCAAAATCTATCAGGAAGAGGAGAGGCAGGGAGGAAAAAGGGAGAACTGGAAAATGAACAAGACTCACTTCCCCTAGAAAATTGGTTTAATTAGCCATACAGAGAAATTTTACCTAGTGCTTCCAATGGAAGAGTAAAGCACACAACCGCTTTTAGCCCTACCAAGTGCCCTGTAGATACAGATCCTAGGTAGACAATACATTGTATGCTTACACACAGTTGCAATATTAAAGTGGCAACTTAGCAGCACTAAACCACAAATGAAAGTGGGTCTTTCAAAATGGAGTTCAACAGGCAAGCTGTCAAACTGTCACTTTTCTATGGCCACATACAGGAAATAACCCAATGTTTTAGTGTTCAAATTTACAATTCATGAGACTCTTTCAGAAAGGAATTTACAAACTAATCTACAGACATGCTGAGCATCCATATCCCCCAAATTAAAAGGAGGGGAAAAAAAAATATCCAGGATCGGTGGCCCAGTCAAAACTTTCTGCTCCTGCTCCCAGTACTATGCACTAAGAACTTACTGCCCTCCCTCCTTTACCCCTGCAGCACTTGCACAGTCATGTATTCACATACTGAAAACTCTGTCTGATGATAATTAAAAGATGCTACGCAAACATTAAATATATTTTAAAGAAGATACAAGAAATTAAAATTTATTTCTCCTATGTTATATAAATGTTACCCTAGAGTTAGTAATCTAAATAAAAACAAGTCATTCTTGGGGGGAATTTTTATTGAAGATTTATATATCCCTTAGTTTTATTACAAAAATGCTGACATATATCTTTGACATCACAAATACAAGGCTGTATTTTTTATCCATTTTAAAAAATATATACTTCCAAAATCTTGACAGATTAATTTTATTGCCCTTTACCACCTTCTCCCCTCAAAGAAAAATTTATTACTTCTCTATCAGTAAGATACATATCTTCTTTTTTATTTTCTGTGACTACTATATTCTAAAATGTAAAGAACTATAGAATGATGAACATCCAATGTTCACCTGAAGCAATGGTATAATAATTTCTCCGCAGCTCTTGAAAGTAACCTGAATTAACTTGGTAGAAGTCTCAGTGGGATAAAAACAGGCTAATATTAGGAAATGGTTAAGATTATTTGTTCGTCTAGAATGTAATACACCACAAGACTGTTAGACTTAGAAAAAGCGTGTATTTATTTTCGTCAGGTAAGCTTAACACAACATATATAACAGGCCAGCTGGTGTGCACAATTTTGGATCAGGAAAGCAAATCTGGATCTCAATACAAAAAGAAGGCATTCTGCAGAAAAAACTGCTTGCAGATGTATTGTATATGCCCCAAGACTCTCACTGGTCATCCCCACTGATCTCAGCTGAAGACTTCCAGCAGAAGATGGGATATTGTCGGTCTGAATAGTCCCGGATCACCCCATTTTATAAGTACAACATGAACTCCAGTCAGAAAGCCAAATCACTAAATACTAAGAATATATGGGAGCTATAGAGTCTATGTCAAATTATTATGTTTCATATTGACTATAGCTCACGGCAAGTGCTTAGCACAAGTTTAAAGACATGTAGGTCTGCATTTAAATGCAAAACGTGCAACACCCTGATTTAATACCTCTTCCCTACTGTTACTACTTGGCTACTGTTTTAACCAGCTGTTAAACCAGCTGTGTGACAGCAAGTTCTAGGCACGGGGAGAAAAAGGGCAGTTGAAAGTTAGTATGTGCAAGACAGTAACTCTGCTTTTGAAAAGCTTCCTCGGTGTTAGAGACACATCCTTACAGACAGACTTGATTTTCCCACTGCTGCTTTGCCTACTTGACATTTAAGAATGTGCCACGTGAAGAGTCAAGTTTTCATCCTCAGTCATCCCTGACATTGAAAAATGTATGCACCTGCATCTGCATCCAATGAGACAGAATAAATTACAATTATTTCTTTTTTATTTTTCCTGTGACTTAAAAAACAAATACAGACTTGTGAACTAGTCAAAATCGACACAACTCTTTGCTGTTGCCAAAAGGCCCAGTTCTCCTGAAGCCAACAAACTGTCTGATTGACATCAGCTGAGAAGAAGCTGTTTCTGGTAAAGGTACCTCTTTTGTCAGCAAGGGGTTATCAATTTTCCCAGCTCTTTATATCTAATATAAGCATAACCAAGCAACCTTTACACCTGATGCTGAAGAAGAAGTAAGAAAAATAAAAAAAAATCCCTTGCTTTCCTTATTTATGTAGAGGTTTGTTAATTTTTTCCCAGAAAACACTGCTGATGTCTTAACGGCTACGTTGATGTACGTTGGTATTAGTAACACAGCCTTCACAGTAATAGACCTTACAAAATATAAACTCTAAAACTTTCTGATCACAAGTAGGAATTCTCTGTGAGCTTGTAAACTTAAGGAATGCTAAGGCAGCCTTAAAGAAAATACAGCACATGGAAATGAAATAAGACCTGTTTTATCATTATTTTACAAAGAAACAGTAATTTATTAACCACAGTGCATTCAGCAGAACTAGAATTTGACAGACCCATAGATGTTCTCCTCCCTAATACATCAAATTAATCATAAAACACATACTGTTTTCTGCCCTTCTGTTAATCTACTTGTAAGTCTTAAATCCTAAATACCAATGCTAATTCTAAGCATGTAAGAGCCATAAAATTATTTACATGACATGGCATCCTTGCTTACTTAATTTTCCTCTTTTGCTAAATACAAAGAATATATTTATGAAAAAAAAGTTCCAGGGCACTGACAATTTTAGATACATTACTTAAAATGATGAGCTATTTATTACTTAACTGGATTATAGAAATAAATGGAGTAAGTCTCAAGAGCAAATGCGAGTTGCTGAATTTGTTTTAACTGATGCAGGTCATAACCATTGGTAAACTGGGCAGTCTGACTGCCATTATTTTTACATATGAGAACTTATTTGCAGTTTAAGCATGGATAAAGGAAATAATGTAATGCGGGGTATATTTATAAATTCACATTTCAGGCTATTAACTGCAAAAGCAAAATGGCTTCACTGAAACCTAAGGAGTCCAAGTTTCCTGTAAATCCCATGGGCAGCATAAGTTAATCCACCAAAAATATACCATCCCTTTTTTCCCCTCTTTTGCATGATTAGGTTTTGGTGGGGTCTGTGACCTTATCTGATTCCCCTTAAAAAAGCATTAGGACTATCACTGATGGACAAGGAAAGGAAACAGGCAGATGTATTACATGGAATCTGACCATCATCTTTATGGCCATCATGGTTGTAGACGAACTTCGATTAAATATAGCTTTTAGTATAAGAGATTTGACTTCAAAGGAGAGAGAAAAGCCGAACAGATCCAAGACATGCCTGCATTGTATTGTAAGCCTTTTTAAATTTGTATGCATCTCAATTGCACCATTTTATTTAATTTCCTGCCTGTTTATTGTTCCTGTTCATTTGTTGCTCTCAATAAATATGTTCAGTTAAATCTTCATTGAACTGTGTTGCATCACAAAATCTGGATGAATGATCTTCCTTTACCAGCCCCTATTTTCAGTCACAACACTGAGCAAGATAAGACCACTTAAATTCACTTTCATTGAAGTACAGCTCTTAATATATTTTACTTAACCGATACTAAAATCACAGTTTGGTCTTACTCACAGAATGACAGACCTCTTGAATTCAAAGTAACCACTAGGCACACTGGTTTATATGTGAAATACAATTGTACTCTGTTCTGTCACCTGGACGGTGGCAAAATCTTCTGGAAACATGAGCAGAAATACTGCTATGAACAGAAATACAGATTGTGGATTCTATTTGCAGGAAAAGGGAGAGAGGTTTTCCAAAGAATTTACAGGAAAAATAATAATAACAAACTTTTCTCATTTTAAGAAAAGGAGAAGCAGTGTGGGGCTGACATTCAGACTTTATTCTACACCCAATCTGCTAGCATCCTCATAAAATGAAAAATCAGATTTTTAGAAGTTTAATCTTTGGTGGGACAAAAATTCACTTTTTTTTTTTTTTGAAAGAAAAAAAACCCAAACAAAATATTTTTTCTTCTGCTCCCTCTGAAGCTATATGCTATATTAATGCACAATTTCATTGAAGAATTCATGTTGTTATCATAAATTCACAGAAACAGTAATGCAACCTAAGTACTCAGAGTATAAAAAAATACATCTCCAAACATTTAATAAGAATTGAACGCTAGCATTCATCATTAAAAAAAAGAAGTAGCCTTCTGTCAAATGAAAAGGTTTGAAAATTACTATCACAGTAAAAAGATGCATCTGAAAAATCAGTTGGTCACAATGAATTGTGATGAATATTATTTAATATTAGACATCTGCGGTTTATGTAAGAAACTGTTTTCAGCACATAGTCACTAAGAGTATTAAAAAGCATATTTCAAAAAGAACATCCTTCTTGAGTAAAATATTTCATGTTTGTTTTTATGATCCTTTAATGTTAAGCAACCTTTCAAACTGCAAACAGCATTGTAGTAATGATTATATCTGCCTAGTATTAAGCCTTTCAGAAAGATATGTTGGGAAAAACAGGTAAATTTTGAATTCAAATAACAACTCGATGAAACAGCCTACGAAAATGAGCACTGCATGCTAGTATATTTATAAACTGAGTAGAGTTATGCTGTATTTTATTTCTGCTGTTGTTTTTCTATATGCTCTCTTTGTTGCCTCAAGTCATTCAGACATATTTTCTCTTTCTATGGGGGCGAACACAGTTGTTGTGAAGAGTACTATATTGTTCCCTGAACCGCACAGTACTCAAAATATTTTTGTGGCTGTGGTCTAAGTGAAAAGTAAATATTACAAACAGGTAAAATAATTTTCTATTTGGTTTTTATTCTTATTCTTGGATATGAAAACATTAAATTAAAAATTCTGGAGACTCAACTCTTCCATGTCTGTGAATGGATTCACAATTGGGAGTACAAACTTGTTGGTACCAGTCTACCAGCTACAATTTTGAAGGACCACTTACTCGGCATAACAGTAGTTCACAGTCCACCCTTATTTATCTTGCTTTGCTTTCTACTCAAACTGCCACCGAAGCAGTAGAATCAGGCAGTGTTATCTGTAAAGAATCATAGAATCATAGAATGGTTAGGGTTGGAAGGGACCTTAAAGATCATCTAGTTCCAACCCCCCTGCCATGGGCAGGGACACCTTCCACTAGACCAGGTTGCTCAAAGCCACATCCAGCCTGGCCTTGAAGACAGCCAGGGATGGGGCATCCACAACATCTCTGGGCAACCTGTTCCAGTGCTTCACCACCCTCTCTGTGAAGAATTTCTTCCTGATATCTAATCTAAACCTCCTTATTTTCAATTTGTACCCATTACCCCTTGTCCTATCACTACAGGCTCTTGTAAAAAGTCCTCTCCCAGTACCCTTGGAGGCCCCCTTCAGGTACTGGAAAGCTGCAATGAGGTCTCCTCGGAGCCTCCTCTTCTCCAGGCTGAACAAGCCCAATTCTTGCAGCCTTTCATCACAGGAGATGTGCTCCAGCCCTCTGAGCATCTTCGTGGCCCTCCTCCGGACTCGCTCCAAGTGGTCAATATCCTTCTGATATTGAGGGCTCCACAGCTGGACGCAGCACTCCAGGTGGGGTCTCACCAGAGCAGAGTACAGGGGCAGAATCCCCTCCCACAACCTGCTGGCCACAATTCTCCTGATACAGCCCAGGATACTGTTGGCCGTCCGGGCTGCCAGCGCACACTGCTGGCTCATGTTCAGTTTTTCATCCACCAGAATGTTAATATTTTTCTTAAATCAGAAACCCTAAAAGAGTCTGCTATACTCCGACACAATAAATGCTAAGTGCTTTTGGATTAAACTTTAGACCATCATCTACATGGATTGACTCAGAAATGACAGGAAAGTCTATTATTACTTTCATCATCCATGCCAAGAGCTGTAATGATCTATTTCCTGTGCAACTCTGTTGTGGTTCTTCAGTCACAAAATGCCTCATCTAAAACCAGTGTAAATCAACATAACTTCATTTACACCGGTCAAGCCACAGTGATATAACCCAGCTTAGGACCTGAGTTGGTGAACACTTGCCTGGATGTCTCAGAATCATTTACAAGCATGAATATGTTTATAAGTCCACCATGTAAGAAAGAACAGACCTCCATAGCTGAAGAATCTTCTCCTTTTATCCTTCCAATTATAAAAGCCTAGGTCTCAGACAAATTTCTCCATGCTATTACGTTCATAACTATAACTGCTTCTTTTCTAAGCCAGCAATCCGAAGGAGAGGAAGCCACAAAGCAAGTTGTACTTGGAAGGCAACAAAGAGTAGGCCAGAGTCTTCAAACAGTATGAAGTACATAGATCCTGGGCTGAGGGTCTACAAAAATCAGACACAACTGGGAGCACAGAAAGGACAGAAAGAGAGCAGGAAAAAATTAGGTCAGAAAATAAAGCACAAGACAGAAGCATGGCACTTAGAATGCCTCCTCATGGATTTACAAATATTGATGAGATTTTTTTAAAGAGCTAGTCGAAGGTGACTCTCATAATTGCAGCACTTACTGATTCCTTTTGAGTCTTAACATAAAGGATGTGAAAAAAAGCTTAAAGAAACAACTGTATGTATCTGTTGTAGCACTAAACTGAGAGGCAGAATTTACCACTTTGGGCTCAGGGCCATACTACTATGATGATGTGATTTTTGGTCTATACCTTATTTATCTCCCACAGTTGGAGCCAGTCTGAAGCAAGTGTCTGTCTGTCTTCAACAGTCTCTATAAATTCTTCTAAATCTTTCTCAAAAAGCAGCTGCTACCACATGAAAAGGTGGCCTTGTCTCAATTTAGATTCTTCTACTCTACTCTTCTTCTATTCTACTGACCTTACCAATAGGATGACAGCTACGTTTTGTCACCTTTATTTCTTTAATAAGGGACACCTTATTAAAGGTGACCATCACTTAAACTGTGGATGCTTTGCTATTAGTGTCACTTAACAGAACGAAGCCCTTAATTCAGAAATTCATTTACTAGATTGTAACTTTGGCTAATCCTAATCTAAAATAAACTAGAAGTAATGGACTGAAAGTGAAAACTTTTATAAACTGTTGCCTGTCTGTACCTTGGGAAGTTTTAATATTAAGAATACTGTAATAAGGTGGAAGCATCAGTGGCATTTCCAATTTAACACTTATTTCAATCATCTGCTCCTATGATTAGAAAACCCGGGCACAATTCAGTGTATTGGGTTAAAGATGTGAAGAGAAAACTTACTCTGGTCCAGCCCTCAGATTACATCCATTAGTGATTTCTCAGGTAGGCAGCAATGAAGTTGCAACAAGTACAATCAGGAGAGACTTCAGAGCCTTGGGATGACTGGTTAAGGGATCAGGAGTGCAAGTAGCATTCTCCTCTACCCCTGCAATTGCAGAGAATAATGGGGGAAGGAACAGGAAGAGCCAGAAGATCCATACCTGGCTCCAAACGTGGTGTCACTGGCTGGCAACAGAGAAGATGTACCTATTTTAAAGGGGGAAAAGGATCTTTGCACAGGAGTTAGCAGGGCTCATTGAAAGTGCTTAAACTGGATTTGAAGGGGGAAAGGAATAAAATTAGGCTCACTAGAGATAAGCCTGGGGGTGGCACTTGAGGGATGATGTACTAGTGAGGTCCATCAGTTGGCTGTCTCAGCAGAGGTAGGGGATGAAGATCCATGCAGCAGAACAGATACAAGGACTACCTATGTGTTAGGAACCACAGAGGTGCCTAAGTATGGTCATGTAAGAATTAGGGTTTCTCCCCAAAAAAGGTGGTGGGATCAGTAGCTCAGCTGAATTGCATCTACACCAATGCACGCAGCATGAGCGACAAACAGGAGGATCTGGAAGCCATTGCACAGTGGGAAAACTATGATATAGTTGCCATCACAGAAACATGGTGGGATGACCCTCACAACTGGAGAGCTACAATGGATGGCTATAAACTCTTCAGAAGGGACAGGCAAGGAAGGAGAGGTGGTGGGGTAGCCTTGTATGTTAGGGAGTGTTTTGGCTGTCTAGAGCTTAATGATGGTGATGACAGGTAAGAATCAGAGGGAAGACCAACAAGGCAGATATCATGGTGGGAGTCTGTTATAGACCAGACAAAGTATTTTATAAGCAGCTGGAAGAAGTCTTATGATTGCTCTTGTTCCCGTGGGGGTCTTTAACTTACCAGATGTCTGCTGAAAATGCAGTACAGCAGAGCGGAAACAGTTTAGGAGGTTCCTGGAGTGTGTGGAAGATAAATTCTTGAAACAGCTAGTGAGTGAGTCCACTAGAGAAGGGGTCCCACTGAACCTGTTGTTTATGAACAGAGAATGACTGGGGGGTATGCCATGGTTGGAGGCCATCTTGGGCATAGTGATCATGAAATTAAAGCTTTTTATTCTTGAAGAAGCAAGGAGGGAGGTCAGCAGAACTTGGACTTCCAGATGACAGATTTTGGCCTGTTTAGGAGCTTGGTTGACAGGGGCCCTTGGGAGGCAGCCATAAAGGACAAAGGAGTCCAGGAAGGCTTGGCATTCTTGAAGAAGGAAATCGAGAAAGGAGAAATCTAGAAGGAGCTGTCCTCATGTGCTGAAGGATGATCCAACAGTGAAGACGACCGGCTTGGCTGAACAGAGCGTTTTGGATGGAAGTCAGGGGAAAAAGGAGAGTTTATGAGCTCTGGAGGAAGGGGCAGGAAACTCAGGAGGACCACAAGGATGTCATGAAGTTATGCAGAGAGAAAATTAGAGGTGCCAAAGCCCAATTACAACTTAATTCGGCTACTACTGTAAAAGGCAATAAAAATGTTTCTATAAATACATTAGCAACAAAAGGTGGCTAAGGAGAATCTCCATCCTTTATTGGATGTAGGGGGAGACATAGTGACAAAGGATGAGGAAAAGAATGAGGTAGTTGATACCACCTTTCCCTCAGTCTTCAGTAATAAGACCAGTTATTCTCATGGTACCCAGCCCCCTGTGATGATTGACAGGGACAGGGAGCAGAACGAAGCCTGCATAATCCAAGGGGAAATGGTTACCAACCTGCTACACCACTCAAACACACAATTCTATGGGGCCAGATGGGATCCACTCAAGGGTACTGAGGAAGCTGGCTCACAAAGCAACCTTCAACCATCTATCAGCAGTCCTGGTTAACCAGGGAGGTCCCAGTTGACTGGAGGTTAGACAATGTGACTCCCATCTACAAGATGGGCTGGAAGGAGGATCCAGGGAACTACAAGCCTGTCAGTCTGACCTTGGCACTGGGAAAGGTTATGGAGCAGATCAACTTGAGTGCCATCATGCGGCACATACAGGACAAACAGGTGATCAGGACCAGTCAGCATGGGTTTATGAAAGGCAGGTCCTGCTTGCCTAACCTGATCTCCTTCTCTGACAAGGATACCCACTTGGTGGATGAGGGAAAGGCTGTGGATGTTGTTTACCAAGTTGTTAGTAAAGCCTATGACCCTGTTTCCCACAGCATTCTCCCAGAGAAATTGGCTGCTCATGGCTAGGATGCTTTGTTGGGTAAAAAACTGGCTGGATGACCAGTTCTCAAAGAGTTGTGGTGAATGGAGTTAAATCCAGTTAGTGGCCAGTCACAAGTGGTGTTCCCCAGGGCTCAGTACTGGGGCAAATTTTATCTAATATCTTTATCAATTACCTGGACGAAGGGGTCAAGTGCACCCTCAGTAAGTTTGCAGACACGAAATTGTGTGGGAGTGTTGATCTGCTTGAGGGTAGAAAGGCTCTTCAGAGGGATTTGGACAGGCTGGATCAATGGGCCTCATCGATCATTCATCATTCATCATTGAACCTCTGAGGTTCAACAAGGCCAAGTGCCAGGTCCTGCACTTGGGTCACAACAACCGCATGCAATGCTACAGGCTTGGAGAAGAGTGGCTGGAAAGCTGCCCAGTGGAAAAGGACGTGGTGGTGTTGGTCAACAGCAGCTGAATAGGAGCCAGCAAGCCGTGTGCCCAGGTGGCCAAGAAGGCCAATGGGATCCTGGCCTGCATCAGGAACAGAGTGGCCAGCTGGACTAGGGGAGGGATCATTGCCCTGCATTCAGCACTGGTGAGGCTGCACCTCAAATACTGTGTTGAGTTTTGGGCCCCTCACTGCAACAAAGACGTTGAGGTGCTGGAGCGTGTCCAGAGCAGGGCAACAAAGCTAGGGAAGGGTCTGGAGCGCAAGTCCTGTGAGGAGAGGTTGAGGGAACTGGGGTTGTTTAGCCTGGAGGAGACTCATGGGAGACCTTATTGCTCTCTACAACTACCTGAAAGGAGGTTGCAGAGATGTGGGTGTCAGTCTCTTCAGCCAAATAGCAGCAATAGGACAAGAGGAAATGGCCTCAAGTTGCACCAGAGGAGGTTTAGATTGGATATTAGGAACAATTTCTTCACTGAAAGGGTTGTCAAGCATGGGAAGGGGCTGCCCAGGGAAGTGGTTGAGTCACCACCCCTGGAGGTATTTAAGAGATGTGTAGATGTGGGTCTTAGGGATGTGGTTTAGTGGTGGACTTGGCAGTGTTAGGTTAGTGGTTGGACTTGATTATCTTAAAAGATCTATTCCAACCTAAACAATTCTATGATTCTATTTGGTTTCATAATCTCAGCATGAATTTAGCTTGACAGTGATGCAGTTTTCCATGAGAGCATTTCAAAATCTAGACAAAGACAATTTTTCCATTTTCAATCCTTTTTGTATTCTGAGAATACATGTCTACTTTTACTTTCTTTCAAAGCAATTCAAACAATTGAGGAGATTTGAAGGAGTATTGGGTATTATAAAAAACATGCTTTCAAAATAATGAAGTACATCACTTCTGAGACATTTCAATACTTACAAGGAGCACCGATTCACTGTTTTGGCAGTTCCAATACATTGGCTGTCACATTCAGATCAATGTTCTTTGTATTTGACAATGCTATATTGAAAATTTGTTTTAGCCTTTCCTATTAAGGATTGCAAACATCAAAAGCAGGAAAAGATTTTGAAGAACAGAGGAAGTACTATTTATATATAACACAGGGAACTTTTATTTAACAGATTTTTTTTCATGAAGTTATTAAATTGACTGCCTGTATCCAGAATTCCATAAATCTCAGATTAAAAAAATGGCTTTATATTGAAGACTGTAAGAAGTGAGGAATTTCAGGCATGACATACTGGTCAACATCATGCTGTGATGCTGTTATGTTTGACTGATTCTTCTGCACTGCCTATTTGTGGGAAATATTCCTTATGCAGCATCATCCATAATAATTACTTTCTACAAGACATTCAATAAAATTGTATAATCAAATATATTTCATTTGGACTGTTAAACTGTTACGATTGCCTCCTATACCCACATTTTTTTAAAAGAAAGCCTCATCTAGCTTAAAGAATTAAATGAAATCCTGAACATTTTTTTAAGGCAAACACCTCATGGTTCTTCCCATATAAAGGATTCCACAAGAAAGAAAAAAAGGTTTCTAATTATAAAGAACATATTTTCTTAAGCTAAAATTCTATGTAAATACAATTCTTATAGCTAAACTAACATCACAGTCAGATAATTGTACTATTACCTTAAATACATTACTCCTGTACATAGCCATAAAACTATATTTTAATTTATGCACTTTTGAGACACTAAAGACCTGCACATGTAACTTTTATCTGCACACATTATCTGCACACATTTATCTGCACACAGTTAATATTACTTTATAGAAACCTATGTCTGAATTTCAACATCATTGACCATATATCACCTGCTATTCCTTTCCTGCTCCATGTTATTTTTAATAGAGTATGATTTGATCATCAAAAAGTTACCCTATCAGCTCTCATCAGTGCAGCAGTGTAAGCATATTCACTATGTGAACTGTTACTATTCACTTTCTCTCATTTGTAGGTGTAAACACCCCCAAGACAGCATCAGTAATTTTGTCATGGTATACATGTTGCACTATGATAATATCAAAGTTTTGGAAATTACTATATAAGAAAGAAAAGCAAACAGTGTAATTAAGCATTACCCTTTCTTGTGATCCCTGATTAATGAAGGGGAACAGACTGTGCCTCCAGAGAGCCAGAAGTAGTTTCTGCAATTGTGTCATAACTTGCTCTAGATAAAGTTTATTTATAGTTCATCTTATAGTTGTCTTCTCACACTTCTCTACAGATTATATTCTGTTCTGAGCAATCTTCAGTATTTCCTTAAAATCAATCTGTATCTGCGACTAAAAATGTAGGTTTACCTGCTTTTATTATGCCTATTATAGAATGTACATGTCAAATAGTGTAATATTTCTTCACCTTTTTTTTTTCAAGTTCTGAAGCATTTTTCCCTCTCAGAGGTTAGAACACTGATTAGCAGATGTACCTGTAGTGATTTTTACTGTTTGTGACTCTAGGACAGTATTGCAGAACATTGCCTTTCTGCCGGAGGCTCAAACCTGAAAAAGTGTTCATGTATAGAAAATATAAGAATTGAAACCAATGTGATCTGAATTCGCTGTTCTGTATAACTAGGACACTCATCTTATTATTTCAAAATAACTGAATGTTCACTTCTATCACTCCTGATTGTAACATGGAGTCCTAACCTATGATTTGCCCTCTTTGTTGAGTAAGTATGAACAGGATCTCTCTTCAGAATTAAAAGGTTTTAGATATCATTAGGACAATTTTCTGCATTTTTTTGTGTGAGTAATAGTATACTGAAGCCATGTTGGCATCTAGCTCTATATCCAATAGCTCATAGTATTTTTACTTCTCTCATTACATGTAATCATAGTTGATATACAAATACATGCTATCAAGAGCTTTAAATAAAATAGATTTAATTATGCATGGATAGAAACAATTGTAGCTATAGCCAAAGCTTATCAACAGGTCTATTGCCTGCATTCAACTGCTTTACAAGTAGGCCTTTCAGACTGTAAGCTCTTTTGGACAGCAACACACAGTTAGGCTATTCCGTATCATCCTGGTTCAAGAGCATTACCTCTCTGTCTGTCACAAGGCAACAACAACAGGATACCTATACAGGCAAGAACAGCTACAGACATTCTCTCATAGAAATGCAACACGTTCCCTTTACTTCTAATGCAGTGAATATGAAGAGGTTGTCTTCAACAGAATTCTATCACACAGCAAAAATTATTGCCGTAACTATGTATGAATTACATGTGGTTCATTTATTACAAAGAACTTCTATTTCCTGCTTATAAGACTGAAAAGAGATCAGTATAATGCTAAATGACCCCTTACTTTATTTCTACTTTTCAGATAAGGAAAAAAAAAATCTCTGGGTGCATTCACTATTCTATATTTGTCATTTTGAATACTAATTTCTTTGGAGCATAAAGTCATCTTCACAAATGTGTCTGTAACCTATAAAGTGTTTAGTAATTGCCTGTCTGGTTCTGAACCAAATCGCACTCACAATTTTGGGGGGAAAGGTAATTAGCATAAAATTGACAGTATAACATATCATGTTTCTGCACAGAAAGGTGAACTTAATGATCTTAAAGGTCTTTTCCAACCTAAAAGATTCTATGATTCTATGTTACACTATATCAAGCATTTTTTATAAGGTTGTTTTATGACAGCTGTGTCCAGTCAGAAATACTCAGGGTCTTGAAGCATCTACACATTATGCAAAGCTAATCACAGAGGTAGGCAAAGGAATTTACAGGATGAAACACGCTATAAATGCATGAGAGATTTGTATCTAAAAATCTAAATATATCTAAGATACATGTAGCTCGAGTCCTTTCTCATTTAAAGGCTTGTATTACTTAATCCCTCTCTACAAAGTCACCCATAGTCACCTACTTTACAACCACCACCACCACTGAATGCCTACACTTTTCTGTCACTGTCATGCTTTCTCCCATGTCGTCCCATGTTTGAAAAAACACTGTCACTGGAAATCACAGCGCCTTATGTGTGTTAAATTTCCCTTTAAACTGTAACTTCACTGCAATCTCTTACCCAGGACTGTTGCCTGTCATTGGCTGAACAAGCATGAGGAAAAATGAGGATCCTCTGGTTTACCTTGAAAGCGTTCCTGTTTGCTTATCCTGCATCCCTTATCCTTTTCTAACTCACTTCCACCTGTTGTGTCCTTCTGACCTGCAGTTGGCAAACAGCACGGATTTGAGAATTTGTGCTCTCTCTCTCTCTCTCTCTCACACTCTCCCATCATAGTTTACTGACAGTCAGGCACAAAATTGATTCCAACTTTGGTTCCCAAGTTCTCTCTAATGGAAATAAATGAATTATTAGCAGGAGTTGCAGTAGCAATGATGGTAATGGAGAAAGCAAATATGCAGCAATTTAGTTCAGCCCACAAGAGTAAAGTGTTTTTACAAAAAACCCAATTCTTCCTCAAATTGAGCTTAAATATAAACTACAAAATTAATAAGCTGGTCTCAGCCATAATCCTAGAACTAAAAAGAAAAATAATCTTTTGATTCTCTTTAGATACATTCTCATTTTTCTCACTCTTGGTTCTCTCCCTTCTTGAGTATGCAATCTCCCTTGGGAATGGAAAAATGAATTTTTTAATGCATTTTTCTCTACCAGACAGAGAGGTATACTTATTACAAACAAAATCTAGCATTTTGTTTGAGTACTTTTTGGAACAGGGCTTTAATTCTTTGTCACTTATCATAATCTATTAGGTCATTCACTCCATCATCACATACATAAATATACGCACACATGTAAACACTACAAGCATGCAGCTATTTGTAAAGAAAGTAAACATTAAAAACTTTCCTATCAGTATTGTTAGAAATTTTATCAGGTTGTAGGTACTATTAAGACAGTGCAATTTAATTTCAGTGAGTCACTCCACATGTTTTGGGACATTTTCTTGCATAGAAAACAGAGGATGCATTGTAAATGTTTGTAACTACACAGTAACTCACATCAAGTAAAGTGTATGCTTTTCCTCACATTTAAGAAATGATACTTTATGCAAGTGCTTTTTTTTGTTGTTTTGTTTTTCAATAGTCTTACTAGCCATAATAAAGATTCCATTATTTCACACATTTTATTACCTGAGACTTGAAAAATCAGTTATCACTTCTCAAGAAAGAGGATAAAGTGTTAGAAGTGTTTCAATATAATGGCAATATTCAGAGGCCATAAAAAGAATACATTTCTTATAATAAATGATCGTGTGGTCTCTAAATTAGAGTATGCTGGTTTTGAACAGAACTGTTTTAAACAGAATTGTTTAGTTTTGAAACTAAATTAATTTTGAAACATTAAGAATTTCATTTCACATCTACAGGTTTCTATTTTATTACATTTTTCATCCACAGTCAAGTAGCAAATTCTTCAGACTACCATCAGAATCTAATGACCATCTGGAAGCTCTGTGTAACTGAACTTCAAAAAACTGCTCAGGGTCTGTCATTCCTCAGCAAAGTACAAAGTTTTTCTCAATAAGTATTTCTATCTTGACAAATGTTTTAAATTCCTTTTCAATGAGCTACATTAGTGTGTCTGCAGGTATGAGACTGTGAAAGCACAAGAGCAGCCTGCATTAAGTAGTGAAGTATTTTTATAAAGATGCTGGTAGGTGAACTCTGTCAGCCCAAGGTGAAGTTCAGCTGGTTACTCTTATATGCTTTAAGTACTTGCGTTTACCCATGTAAAAGGCAACTCTTGGAAGTTTAATGACATGGAGATCCCAGCTGGGCATCTGCTGATGGCAAGACCTAGAGGCCTTGCTGGCTCGGGCGAGCTAAATGAAAGAGGCAACAAGATGGAAGCCCATCCGTGGAAAATGAATAGAATCCTCTCCATTGATTAGGGATTAAGAAATAGAGTAACATTTCTAAAATGTCTATTCTGAAAACTGGTAAAGAAAAAATGGTCTAGTGTAATATAAGGAAGTTAGTTTAGCTGAAAAATTCTTTATTTTCTATGGTGGTTGTATTTAAACTCCAATTTTCTCTTCAATTTCTTCTGTTTCTTCTTTATCTCTCCCTTATGCTCTCATCCACACATAACTTCTTCTTTCCTCTTTTGCTGACAGTCTCACTTAAGCTTTCTTTCATTAGTTTCAATGCTTTTATTTGCCCCACATGCTATTCATTACATTCATTCATCCTTGCTTTCATCTCTGTAAAGAGTTTCAGGTCAATGTCCACACCACATTTGAATTCCAATATAATCTAGTCATAGATGTGTCATTACAACAGTAACTAGACCTAGTGACACCCATTTCAACAAAAATGAACTCTGCCTTGTGCCTTCAACTCCCTTAAAGAATTTTTAAGAACATGATCCCTCCCTGTGCTCACTACAAATCCTGCCCAAAAACTGCTCTTGATCTAGGAAAGCTGAAGATATGCAAAAGTTGTCTTATGTATTTAACATGGAACAGTACAACTCTGACAACATCACGTTGGCACCCAACCGATTTAGTTCTACTGCGAACACTGTACAACCCAGCTCACCAGCTCAATGTGCCTCTTTGGGCCTCGCACCATTCTATGATGGAGACCAGGCTAGAAAAAGTGTTTCCAGAATTGGCTATGTGACAGGATGTCTTGAAATCTCATGTAAATCAGGGAGGTGTTTTTTCTGAAGCAGTCAGGAATGACTGGAAGAGGACAGAATGTCAACATCCGATGACCTGAGTGAGACCTGGCCCTGCTGTTATATATGCATAGCTAATCTGCTGCTGTTCTGGCTCAACAAAGTTATGGCTTATCATGTAACTAACCTGCAGACTTTACAACAGCAAAGCTGACACAGAAACACCTAAACACCCCAGAGACCACATTTCATAGAAGGCTCTATGAAATGTACATAACAACTGGATGTTTGAGAAACACTTCTTTCTTACTCCCATTATTTTAACACAGTTATGTAACAGTGATCTATTCTTCTAAATTTATTATCTCCACTGAACATGTACATATTTTTCTGACATTAGACTTCTGCATTCCCCTTTAGTCATGATCAGCAGTTATATTGCAATTGCCTACAATTCCATAATTCAATTGTAAAATTGTGAATAATTGTAAAATTGAAGTAATGAAATTATCATGGTAATATGCAGATCTGTGATTCTAGTCAATGCCAATACAATAGAAACAAACCTAAAAATATACTGCTGCCTAAAATAAGATGCAAGAATGAAATTACATGAGCTTTTCCATTTGGAAGAGAAAACATGGCCAAAAATAACCAAAGCATGTTGACATATTTATATTAATTTATAAATTACAGTTTATTTTAGTATCAAATATATTGCATAAATAAAAAATTAATACTAAGTTAATTAGCCAAAAGGCCTAGTCTGTAACATTTTTTTGCAGAAAAGTAAATAATGCATAATGCCTGACCATATGGTCTTTTTGTCCTGTTGGCTAATTACCTACAAATTGCTGTACCAATTTTACTGCTGCCAGTTATTATTAACTGAAGTATGTTTCCCCCTGAGTATTGTTCCTCTCTTTCACATCTTTTCAACCTCACCAGAGAAAATGCATTTAGTATTCACAACGCTTAGCGGTCTGAATTGCAAAGTATACCTTCTACCTCTGAATTCTGTAAAGAAGAGACACCTCCCAGACAAAAGTCGACTGAATAAAAGCTACAGCCATACACATTGCACTGCTCTAAAAGTGGAAGCTGAAAATACTGCGAACAGTCATACTTGCATCAGAATTCGCTTTGGCTGTGTAAAAACAATGTAGCCCTGGGCATATAGTCTGACAAGCATTAAAATGATGCAATAATGATTTTTTATATAGAAAGCAATTAGCATTTTTTAATGATCCATTCTGTAGAAACCATGTCTAATTTAGGGCGTCTGCTTCTAACAATACCTCACCATCCATGTATTAGAGTTTAAATCTTAATTATTGCTTTTGCAATATAAGAATTCTAACATAACTATCAATTATGGAAACTACAATCACTTGCAGAACACAGCTGAGGCATTCTTGCCAACTAGACAAAACTAAAAGAGTAAGTGAAATCCTTTTTTAACCACCCTGCAGCCCAGAAGAGATTGAAGTTCCACTCTTTGATTAACAACTAATTATGCAAATTCAGATCTACAATTCCAACAGTTAAGAATAAATTACTTTGCCTAGTTATTTATATAATGCATACGCTTTAGTTTTCTCTTTCATATATTTATATTTTTCAAGAAAGAAAACAGTTTTCCAAGATCAATAATGATTCAGATATTCCTCTAGTAGCAGTCCAGTAAACATTATCACAGTAAGGAAAAAAACCCCAAACAAACAAAACAAAAACCAAACCAACTAAACCAGCTTTGATATACTGTTAAACAAATGTTTACCAGCTGGACTTCCAGATTGAGCTTGCCAAAATTGCTACCTAGAAACCAATGATTTTAAAAGTTTGCTTTAAATCATTCCCAAACAGGAACAGCTCCATACCTTAGAGCAAACTGTACATTTCGACAGAGATAAATGCATTAGTCTTTTCTTTTAGATATGTGTATGCATCAAAATGCTTGTCTACTGTAAGATACTTGACATTTAACAGTACAACTAATGCATATTTATTATTAAAATGTAATAATTTAAATTAACTTTTCCTCATTTATGTAAATTGTACTAATTGAAAAGTTTCAAATAAATTAGACAATAAAAAAGACAGTGATCTCTTATTTTTATATTTCTTTTTCTTTTGTTTAGTCATTGTAAGCTATCAGTGCACTGATACACAAGTTGTCTGATACTAACTTTTAGATCTGCCAACCTTTGTTCTTCACTATTTCTAGTAAGGAACCTATAACTACTAGGGTTAAGCAAGGAATGCAAATTACCATGACCAAAATAAAAATTATAGTTCTACCTACTCATCACAGTGAGTGATGGATTTTATGGTTTTTCTCTATCATATTTTCAGTATAAAGATACTTCAGTCAAGTACCTTACTTGACGTCAGTAAGGCTTCTGACACTGCTTCCCGTAAGACCCTCACAGACACGCTGATGAAGTATGGGCTGGTTGAGCAGATGGTGAGCTGCACTGAAAACCAGCTAAAGGCCCAGTCCCAGAAGATGGTGAGGGTGACCGAGCACTGGCACAGGTTACCCAGAGAGATTGTGGAGTCGCTGTCTTTGAGGGTATTCAAAAGCCATCTGGACATGTTCCTGAGCAACCTGTTCTAGGTGGATCTGCTTGAGCCAGGGGGCTGGACAACATGACCTCAAGAGCTCCTTTCCAACCTCAACCATTCAGTGATTCTGTGATATCTAAGCCATTGCCACAAAAACGGTATCTCTCACAGGTCTCCAAATATCACCTCCACACACTTCAGCATTGATTCTGGCATCACATCACTTTTCATATCAAGTTCTTATACTTTACAGTCTCCAAGGCAGATCTTAGGCTTATCTTTCTTTTTGCCATTCTTTTTTTTAATTTCCTCATTTGACAGAAGTGACCAGGAGATAAATTTTGCATCTCACAGAACTCTGAGATTTCAGAAACGTTCTGCTCAAAATTTTCAGACAAGAAAAAGAGGGAAGGAGGAAAGAAACCTAAATAACGTGATAGTTAACTCATGCATTTGATACGAGAAATTCTACCAATGTTTAAGTTTGCAGTCAGCAATTGGCAAAGAAGGGAACATTATGCTCACGTTTTTTTATGACAAAGGGTTACTATTTACCTTTATATTTTCAACATAAATTCTAATAGAACCTAGGAAAAATCTATGATGAAAGTGTTATTCAAACTCAACTGGCAAATGATTTCTGACAAACAGACATCTGCTCAGAAGATTCCCAACCAGCTGTTCGCTAATATTTTCTTCTCCCATATTATAGCCTAAGTCAGTGTTGCACACCCTGATTCTAAACAGATTCCCTTTCCCCAGCAATTCTAATGTCAGTAAAGGGGACATATTTTTTCCAGCTGTTTTTTTCACAGCAATCTGACAAAATCTGCATATAAACTTAGAACACCTTCCTGACACCAGATTTCATGTATTTAAATGACTCCTACTGCCAAAATACAGGGTACCAAAGTAATAGGTACCTTTTGATGTGACAGGCCATGAAACCCACACATTCCAGTATAGATGGTCATCCCTTTCCTCCTCCTGGATGAAGGCAAGGACCCTCTACTCCTGTTCCAAGTCAGAGTATTCACTGTCTGATTCTTGCAGAGCCAGAGAGAAGTCACCAGGAATAAGGGAGGTGATCTCAGGTTTTTCTGTGTCTAGAAGATCGCTGATTGCCTTCCTCTGCCTCTACAGCAACTACACTGACAGCCTTCTTGGGTGGCCCCTTCTTAACAGCCATCTTCCCTCCCAGTTTGTGTACATCAGCTTTCAGCTAAAGCTGGGTTCACCATCCCCCTTCTTCAAGTCTTCCCCTTGGTCACATAGAAAGAACCAGAGCGTGCCACGCAGCATGTGCCTGGGGCTCCCTTTCCCTCTGTCCAGGGCTGGAGAGGACTGATTTCCTGGGGCACCCCTGAAAGCCAAGGCACACGTCCCTAGGGATGGTACAGAGAATTTCTTCAAAGCTTTGAAGCTTTGGAGCCAAGAAGACACTTCCTCCACAGTGGGTGTATCCATACCTGGGCAATGCATTGCTGCCAAGCTGTTAGAATATGAAGAGCAGGCACTTTGAATCACCTTCCTCCACATGGCCCATGTGCACAGGACATACTCTGGATCTTTGGAGACCTCACCCTTGTCTAGATCACTGTCAGTGACTTCCAGCCCCGCTAATTCTATCAGATACTGGATGCTTTCACCTGCAGTAGTCCACTTTCCTGGCGAGTTCACAAGATCTTTTGTGTTTGTTTTGGCTGAGAGAGTTAATTTTCATCATAGCAGCTAGCATGGGGACACGTTTTGGATTTGCGCTGAAAACAGTGTTGACAATACAGAGATGTTTTTGTTAACGCTGATCAGTGTTTACACAGGCTCAAGGTCTTTTCTGCTCTTCACACCACCCCCCCAGCGAGTAGGCTGGGAGTACACAAGGAGTTGGGAGGGGACACAGCTGGGACAGCTGACCCCAGCTGACCAAAGGGATATTCCATACCATATAACGTCATGCTCAGCATATAAAGCTGGGGGGAGAAGGAAGGGGGGTACGTTTAGAGTTATGGCATTTGCCTTCCCAAGTAATCATTACACATGATGGAGCCCTGCTTTCCTGGAGATGGCTGACCACCTGCCTGCTGATGGGCAGTAGTAAATTAATTCCTTGTTTTGCTTTGCTTCTGTGTGTGGCTTTTGCTTTACCTCTTAAATTGTCTTTATCCCACCCCATGAGTTTTCTCCCTTTTTTCCTTCCAATTCTCTCCCCTATCCTGCCATGGGGAGAGTGAGTGAGCAGCTGTGTGGTGCTTAGCTGATGCCTGGGGTTAAACCACAGTATCTTCTTCGAATGGGTATCTTGCCCTCACATTTTAGAGGAGCCAGTTTCTCTCTTATTTCCCCAGTTTCTTGCAAGGGATCCCAGCTGACAGGCTTCCTTACCTTCCAACTCATGATTGTCTGCCCCATTATCCTAGCATCAGAGCACCCCGGCAGCAATCCACTCACCCAGCTAGCAGCTGTAATCTTTCTGCATGTCTTGAAGTTCCGATGAGGTCAGGGACCAGGTAATTTCTG
>NW_010244075.1:995-4775 GCF_000690775.1 Eurypyga helias | reverse complement strand
CTTTCCTCTAATGTCTTTGTTTAAAGATTGGCCCCTTGATCAAACCTTTCCTCTTCTTCCTCCACCCCTACTATTTGATGATATTGACTGATTGTTTTCCTTGTCCACTGTTTCCTTTTCACTACTGGAGCAATCACTGTAGTAGTTGTTTTTTGTGTCCCTGCCTCAACTATGGTCTGGTGAGAGTACGGAACTGTGGCTCAAGAGGCACAGGCCAGGCCCAGTACAGTCCTAGAAGCTGCTAGTTTACACTGGCATAGGCAACGCACCCTTCTGTCAGGTGGAGCGTCAGTTTGCCAGGGGTCAGAGTTCCTTCTCTGTTCATGTGTAAAGTCCCAGGTTATGGGAGAAGCCTGCTCAAATCCTTCCACACACCCTGCCGCCCAGGAACCTGCTGCTTCAGAGCACATTTCAGTATCACCTCAGCCAAAAGTTTTCTTCTCTTACATGAGGATTACACCAGATTCTACAAACTCCATAATATGCTAACAGTGTTAATTTAGTATTAAACAGCTCTCAAGATCTTACCCACACCCAGCCTACTGGTGAGGGGGGAATGTTGGAGAGACAGCCTTGATGCTGCATGAGCCCTGCGCAGCAATGGCCAAAACCCCGGTGTGTTATCAAGATCTTTCTAGCTACCAACACAAAGCACAGCACTGAGGGCTGCTGTGGAGAAAGTTAAATCCATCCCAGCCAGATGCAAACACTGTGACGGTGTCTTAGGAGGGTCCAGCAGTGACAGTCTGGAACAGACAAGTCTGACGTCGTTGCAACAAGGCCTTCTGTGGCATAAGCCAATTAATGAGGAAGCATTATCTTTCTCCTCATTGCTTTACTTCTTTCCCACAGCATGACCAAAATTAGGTTAATTAGCAGTGTGCCGAGGGAAATAAAATCACTTTATTTAGATTAACAGTTTTGGGCTGGCCTCATTATGAAGTATGGTACTATTAATAAAAGGTAAAAAATGGAATCACAATCCTGATTTAAGTTTTCACATACATTCCTTGTCAAAGAAATAGCAAACCTGAATTAGTTTGAGCCTTTTTCTATGAAAAAAGTTACAAATTAAAAGATGGCAATGTAGATAAAATACTTTATTTTTTTGGTTGAAAGAGACGTGTTCAGACAGAATATAGCTATAGTTTCTAAAGATTCACATGCAAGATAAGGTCTGTTTAAGAAGTGGAAGAAAAGGAAGATCTACCATCCACCTGGGAAGCTGAAAATATTGCATGAGAAGATTAAAAAAGACCAAGTGTGCAGTTTCGCTACAGCTAGCTGAAATAATTTCCATGAGAGTTATCTCTTCCCAAGTTAACCTAGCTCAGGAGAGAACAGTCACAGTGAAATAACACACAGCACAGATTCATTGCATTAGCAGCGCTAAGCAGCTATTGTGTTCCTGTCTCTATCAACACTACTCAGATTCAAAGCATCACTAATCCTGAGCTCTACATTTTAAGTTGGAACAAAATCAGATGAATGTAATTGCTGAATTACACCTTAAGTTAATAACGCAGTGAATACCAGCCATAGAAATGAAACCATAATTTTCTTAAGTGCTGTAAACCAGCACAGTTATGTCACATTACAGTATTTTAGGATCTGCCTCAAGACAGAAGGAGAACAAAGACTTGTTGACCTAAGGAGAAGGGCTTTAAACATATTGGAGAAAGCTTATCAATAAAAAGCAATGGTGCAGAGGCAGTGAGAAGGAGACCAGGGACAACACGAGGAGGGAGGCTCTGACACTTCCTCTCTTGAAAACAAGTGACTGAGAGTTCATTTCATGCACCTCTACACGAATGTACATAGTAGTATGGGGTAAAACCAGGAAGAATGAGAAATGCATGGTTGTAGAGACATGATCTCACTGGGATTAGAGGGATGTGGAGTCTTATCTTGCATGACTAGAGTGCTGCAGCAGATGCATACAAGCTCTTCAGGAAACACAGGCTGCAAAGCTGAGGATATGCTGCTATAATCTATGCACAGTGTTGCTCACATGCGCAGAGCTTTCTCTCTGATCTGCAGCTCAGGTCAAGCTGCAAAGAGCAGTCAATATGCTGCACAGCCAAAAGAGGCTGAAGAACTGGCCTGACAAGAACCTCTCAAAGTTTCACAAAGGTAAACAAGCCTTGCATCTAGGACTCTGGGAAAGGATAACCCAATTACAGTATTGTCTGTGAGCATGCTAGCTAGAAAGGACCTGGGGTTCCTGCTGCACAGTAAACTGAACATGAGACAGCCCAGAAACCCAGTGGCCTAGTGGTCTGCATTAGCAACAGTCTAGCCAGAAGGTGGAAAAGTGATTATTCCCTCTTTCCAGCACTTGTGAGAATGGATCTGGAGTCCCATGACCAATTTGGGACTTTCCAGTCTTGGAAAAGACTTGATGTACAGGAGCAAGCCCAGGAGAAGACACTATGTAAAGATGAAGTTGAGAGCACCAGCTCCGTTCAGCCTTAAAGGAAGCTGAGGAGGGAACTTCCTCTTGTGTTCCGTTTCCAGATGGGAGGGTACAAAGACAAGGCAGTCAGTCTCTTCTCGCTGGTGCCGAGGGAAGGGACAAGAGGCAACAAGTTGGAAGACAGAAAGTTCTAATTAGGCAGAAAGGAAAAAAATGACACTATTAAGGCGGTAAAATACTGGAATAAGGTTGCCAAAAGGCGTCATGCAATTTCTACCCCCAGAGCGATTGAAAACTGAGCAACCTGACTGGCTCTGGTTTAAGCACTGAGTAGGACTAAACTTTAACTCAAAACAGGAGCTAATATTTGTTTCACTGAGTAACCTACAAATGTGCAATATAATAAAGCTTTTGTTAAATAGCTGTTACGTTGTTTTTTCCCCCTTCTCATGATCTTTCTTCTTATTTTCTTATTCTGTGAGAAGTAACGTTAGACTTTAAGACAAATCAAGTGTAGCAATTTTGCCCCTCTAGGGGCAAATTTATGAAAACCCATCAATACAATTACAAATGCATGTCTCAAAAGCATGCATGTGGCTGTAGGACTAAAATTATGAGTTTATGGACCATTCTTGTCCAGCAGCAGTGCCCTTTTTGTGCTACATCTCAAATGCATTCTGACACTACACCTTTCTATCTCTCTTCCATTTTATTATTAACGTTTCTCTCTTTTACTTAAGAAAATACTATTTGTTTTCATTATTTTTCTGCGGAAATGTTTAGTTCCTATTTGGCTGGGATTCTGTGCATTTTGCTGTCTTTCTGATTTGAGTTTGCTGATTCTCAGTTGTAATACCAAAAAAAAAAAACCAACCAAAAAACCACCAACCCCAAACAACAAAAAACCCCCCACAAAACCAAAAACCAACTCTAAAAAAAAAAAAATAATTTGGAATTGCTTAACATGCCCTGATGAATGTGCAAATTATTTTGGAGAAGACTTGCTCTCACCTTTCGCTGTTGAAAGCAAGACACTCGTGGCAGGCTTTAGTGCTATGGAAATAAACACCCTAACCATTTAATACATGAAAATGTTATCGGCCACGTGCAATCAGTGCTTTGTTTACCATCCAATGAATTTGCACAAGTCTTTTCCATGATTTATAATAGCACAGACTGTCTTATGGTTTGCAATTTGTCATACTCTGAAGGGTCCTGGGATATAATTTTATGAAAATATATTAAAGTTAGTCCTTATTGTAAAATGCTAGAACACACATTGTTGTTGCATTATATCACGGCCCTGGAGCCCTATAATCAGATTTTAAGGGATGAAGTGAATAATAGTGGTTCCTGAACACAAA
>NW_010244075.1:0-964 GCF_000690775.1 Eurypyga helias | reverse complement strand
CTGTAGGTAAACCCAGAGTCTGAGGAAAGAATAACTAAAACCTCATATTCTTTTATTTTAAGATACTGCACACAACAGTTTGAGACCTAGCTTTAAAATGCTCAATTTCTATGTATTAAAATGTTGAGACATGTTACCCTTATGTTATGATTGTAAATATGTTATTTCAGAGGACTGGGCACAAAGCACAGTATTTTAGCTGTTGATAACACCTATGTCCATAACTTAGAAGCTTTGACAGCTAACCAGACCTCTAAATCCAGTAAGTCTGTTTTTTGGATGCTTTCAAAATAAAGTTTAATTAACCAATAATTATACATTAGACATTGATAAGCAAGTGCCTAAAATATGCTCTTCATAACTTATTTCCTTGATTTCTTTTAGAAAATTAAAATATAAAGCCTTTTCATTGCTAAAATACAACAACTTGTTGGAAGTGGTATCTCAGCAGTCTTAATTTATACCTGCAGACTTATGTATAATGTTTGCAGCTCTAATTCTGCTTGCCACATGCCAACCACCAAAAAAAACACCAAACCCCAGAGAACTACAAATTTGAAAAAAAGTTACAGTCAAAATCTGTGCCAAAGCAGTACATATGATAATTTAGCAACAACCTGTAACCCAATTTACTGTACCAACAGCAGATTTCTAGGCCTGCTCCTAGCTACTACCAGCTGTAATATGAATTAATTCATATTTCAATGTGACCATCAGCAAAGGTGTTGCTAACATGAAGATTCTTCGTCTGTAAAACTTAAGTACAGCTCTTCACTCACAGTTATCACTACTTTATGTTTTACATGTGGCAAAAGAATAATTCAGGAATAAATTTTCAGTAATCTCCATCCAAAATATGTCAGACAGTGAATTCTTGGAATACTGGCAATCTAAAAGGTTTTCTCCCCTCTTTGAACAACTCCCAGGCTAGTAAGACATATCATCATAGAACCATAGAATGGTT
>NW_010244074.1:452-4962 GCF_000690775.1 Eurypyga helias | reverse complement strand
TCCAGCACTGTGTGTGTACAAGCCCCACCGTGACACCATCTGTGAAATAACTTGGTGTGTAACTGCAGGTTAGGTGAAAGTTGCCAGGTGATGAGCACCTCATCAGTGACAGATAACAACAAGGTCTCCCCACAGTCAACTTCTACTTCACAGAGCGTCACTGCACGCAAGTTACCCTGACCTTGTTTCCCCAATAATAAATTAATCCATTCCTTCACAGTGATTAAATTAATAATTATTGGATTAAAAGTAGATTAATTTCTAGAATTAAAATTCATTTTCTAGAGCCCAGTAACCTTAGCATCAGTGAGAGAGTAAACATTTCAGTGTAGGCATATGTGGAAAAATCCCCTGCTGAAAAGGGTAAATGAGGGGGAATTCAGCCCTGTTGGCTGCACTCTTTCTGACCTTGAATTTAGTCTGAACTGTTTATAACACAGTCTGAACGCAGGAGTTTGCTGTGAGAAGCTAAGGAGTGTAACTGGCTGGGATGTCCCTTGGTTAAACAGGTTGTCTTTGGCACCTTTCTGGCAAACTCCCTGAGGGAGCTCTCTCACAAGGCTCTTGTCTGTTCTGAACAGCAATGATTCCTGGAGCAGAGGGAAGGGGAGAAAAGCCATTTCAAAGGAGAGGCAGAACTGTGACAGAGAAAAGGATCAAAACCAAAGAGAAGACAGCACGAGGAAAACAAAAAGATAAAAAAGGTAAAAGGAAAGGCAACAGTACAGAGACTGGAAGGAATGGATTAAAATCAAGCATATTGCTGTAAAGAACAGGCAGAAGGAAAGCCAGGCAGGAAGTTGCAATTACTCAGATTTTGCTTAAGTTGCTTGGTAAAACCCAAAATTAGGTATGATAAATGAACCATGGGAAAATTATTTTAAGAACTTGTTGGTGAACTAGAATAAAGGTCTTTCTTGGTTGTCAAATATTCGATGTAGAAAACGTTGGCCGAAATATTTGCAGCAATAAAATATATATAAAATAGGGACAAAAGTAGAGGGGTTACTCTGCTCTGTTAGAACATGTAAGATGCAGTTCTATGCAATAAGGGTTTTTTTTCTTCTTGGCCGGGTTTTGGGGGTCCAATGCCTACTTCTGCCTAGGCATGTATTTATGAAGCTTAAAGCCACAATGAACAGAACTGCAACTAGACGAGGCATAGAAGGCTCCATAATCTGCAGTTTTGCTGGGTTTGCTGTGCAAGTTATCAAGTCCAGTACTGACTTATATTATAACCTGGGTCTTTCAAGAATTCCTCATTCTTAATAAGAAACAATAAAAGTTTCTTTCATTGCCTTAACTTTCAGTGAAGATCAGAAACATGTTTGTGAGGGTGGGAATGCTTTCCCATGTTTCTAATGGTGCTCCAGGAAGTTCAAAACCACCCATGAATCCAAAAATAAACAGGACGAATGTGAACTATTTATTGCAGTAATTGAATCTGCAAGGATAGCTACTGCTGCCTTGATGGTTGGGTATAAACAGAAAAGGGGAGGGGTAGTTATAACCCTTGTTGTTGCTATAGTTACCAAAAGCCGGGAATAAAACCATCCCCCTTAACACTGATGCAGGATTATGCAGCAGGCATTCTGTATTGCAGCACCAGGCACATAGGGAGTATCTCCTCCTAGTGTGTGCACCCAGCCCTTCTGCCCAGTAGTTCCTTTACAATCGAAGTGTACATATTCATGAAGTTTCCCAGAAGTACATCACATATAACATTCCCTGGAAATGATCACCATATTACAATTCCAGTTGTGCGTGCTCATTGTGTCTGTAAATTGAGTCCAGGGGCTGCTTTTGTGACCACCATGGACCACCCACTCAAAAGAAAGACCCCTCGATGCCCTTGACCCAAGGACTTTGGTTCACAGTACCATTTTCACATGTTTCAAGGCCCCTTCACAATGTGTCCTGGAGCGTCAGGGCAAGAAATCGTTCCCAGGGAACAGCTTAACAACAGTACCTGATCAGGGTCCTTAGCTCTGATCCCTGTTACACATGATGTAACCACAAAGTCTGTTTAGCTCCAATTGAACTCCCTCCTCTTCTTTTGAGTATTTTGACAATCAGTTCACAATTCCTCAAATTCTACCTCTAATCTATAACTTAACAATAAAATTTCAAACTATTCCTACTGATTACCTGATATTTGAATCAAGATGAAGAGGGTATTGGGAATACTTAGCAGCATCCTTAGTGATGTAGGACAGTATCATTTTAGTAACGATGGTGGGAGCTAATATTATATTCATCAAAGCCAATTTTAGTGTTTATCTGCCTTTTCAAACAATAGTAAATCAACATCAATTCCTAAACATATTAAAGAAGTTCCCACCAATATTAATCTCCAGGCTATTACACTGTTACAGAAGCCTTGAAAATAAGATATAGCATTAAACATGTTTTAGAGTTAACTTCCATGCGTCCAGGCCAATGTTAGTAACCTTCAAGGAGGGCGCAGCTCTCTTCACTCTGGAGTAGTGTATCCAAGCACTGGATTCAGCAATTTTGATAGCCCTAAAGGTGGTCAGCAACACTTGAAAAAGTCCTTTCTGCTTTTCCTGAAGGGGTCCCAAAGTCCAAGACTTAACCTAGCAGTTATTATATTTACCATTCCAGTCACCAGGATTAGATGGATGGGCTGGAAAATTAAGACCCAATGATCTGCTTTTTGTAACATAATTTGAGAACTGTTGTACTACCTTTTCCAGGACCATAAGACACTTCCTCTGTTCAGTTTCCTCTTGTATTTTACTACCTCTTTTGTTTTGTTGGTGCGACGGGGAAATGCCTCCGGCCATGCCGAAGAGGTGTTTATTAAGACATTAATGAAGACATCTATTAAGTATTTGTGGTCCCTTTTCCTGGGTAATTCTGTAAAATCAATCTGCCATTGTTATCCTGGAGCCTGGCCTTCTAATGTCTTAGCACATTGGATCTTATTCTGTGAGGAAATAAAACTACGTATATTTTCAACGGCATAGAAGTAGTGAACCTTGGCATTTGAAATAGTTAAAAGTATTGTTCAACTTCATAAGGACTTGCTAGCAAAAAGGAAGGTAACATAAGTATAAACAAGCCAAACAAGTACAAGTTTTCAGTCTTCTTAAGCCTAAACAAATGATAGTTGTTATGGTAACAGACTAGATGATAAGAAACTATTGTTCAGGGTGAACCATGCAGACCGGACCCAAGGAGGAGACCCTGAGACAAACAAATGAAGGATTAGACTAAGCATACGCAAGACAGAGAGGTGAAAGGTTCAAAAAAGAAGACTCGGAGCCTTTATCTAGAGACCCATGAGAGAGACCACCACAGGGCAACGCGCTTGCGTAAAAAGGAGGAGCAGAATGCAAATGAATTCCCAGAAAGGCAAAGGACTTCTCAGAAAAATGATGAATATGTATGAACAGTTGCAACGTAAGGTGTGCAATTACCTGCTTTAGGGGCACACTTTTTGTGGAGTGATCTGCAGCGTACGCAGCGCTGCAGTAAAAAATACCTGCTTAACAACTTCGATTGTTGAGTCGAATCTATCAAGGCATACTCCCCCTTTCATGACAACACTGTAGATTTCAGACCTAAATGAAATATTTACACCTTAGAAAATGGCACTCTGGGCCCTAAAAATGAAGCTTTGTGATATCAGAAGGATGGTCTGGACACTGAAGGGGACTCCTGTATCCTAGCAACAACTGTCTGCATCCTAAGAAGGCCACTCTGAGGCGTTAACATGAGGCTCTGTAAAATTGAAAGGCAGCTTTGGAATCTAAACCCGAGATCTTACAAACTCACCTGAGTCTTCAGACCATTAAATTCCAGCTTTGAAACACAAATAAGGCTTTGGAAAAGGAAAAAGAGGATTTGGACACTAACTGAACCTTTGAACCTAAAAAAGGCTTTTTGCAGAAGAAAAGGAGGGTTTGGGCCTTCACGCCATAGATTTGGCACATAAAGGAAAGCTTTACACCTTACAATCAAAGATTTCCCCCTGAAACATAAGGATTTGCACGTTCAAAATCAGACACTGGGAGTTCAAAATGGCACTCTGGGCCTTAAAAATAAAGCTCTGTAATGTCGAAAGGATGTTTTGGACACTCAAGGGGACTCCTGCATCCTAGCAACAAGTATCTGCATGACAAAAGGCCACTTTGGGGCCTTAACATGAGGCTTTGGCAAATCAAAAGGCAGCTTTGGAATCTAAAAACCCTCACCTGAGCCACTGACCATTAAAATGCAGCTTTGAAACAGGAATAAGGCTTTGGCAGCCAAAGCTAAGACTGTGGAAAAGGAAAATGAGGATTTGGATACCAATTGAGCCTTTGAACCTAAGAAATGGCTTTTTCTGCTAGAAAAGGCACGGTTTGGGCCTTCACACTTGTGGTAGTGCAGTGCTTCCCCTCTTAAATGTGGGACAGCTTTATAGCCTTAGAGATTCCTGTCAAACCACAGCCATTGTGCAGGGAGTTTGGTGGTTAACCTAAGCGCCCCTTATCATACCAAA
>NW_010244074.1:0-418 GCF_000690775.1 Eurypyga helias | reverse complement strand
TGAACGGGGGGTCAGTTGCCTGTTTACGGTGGGGGATGAGAGTGAAATAATTCATGCCCTGCCAGCCCTGACCCTTATCGCAGTCTGGGTAGATGGCTACCAGCTGGGAATGCCAATGCCCACCTGCCCCAGTTAAGGCCAGGATGTAAATTTATTTATGCCTAAAGTCAATTATCTCGCAGCCCTATCAATAGAGGTTCCAAGTATGACCCTTTGAGCTCTCCTGGACCGCAGCGGGCTGTGCCCAGCATCTCCCTCAGAGCGGGGTGCCTCCCAGAGTTCGCAACCTCTCCAGTTGGTAAGATCAAAGAACAGTTGACACAAACTGGGCTGAAAAACCTCCTGGAGGCTGAACTCTGCACCCATTGAGAGATGCACTGACATCCGATGGGTATGAGCTGACCGAGAGCTTATGGGT
>NW_010244073.1:17264-33100 GCF_000690775.1 Eurypyga helias | reverse complement strand
CATTCTGTGATTCTATGATTAGATGCATTTATAGAACTAGTAAAAGGGAAAAGCTTTTTGATTCAGGAAACCTTTTCCAAAGGTATTTGCAAAAGCATAAAGCAAAGGCATTCTATCTTTTTATGGCTAGCTGCTTGCAGCAAAAGCCTGGAATATTGTGTGAAACAGCATTAAATCTGATGTTGCTGGTAGAGGACCAACATTCCAGTAACAACAGCCAATAACGACTGCTGGGTCTGCCGAAGCTGGTATCAAAGATCCAGGCAGACCTGGGCGGATGTCCAAGTGCGGAGTCGTTAAGTCAGAATAAACTCTGTTATCAAAGGATCTTCATTGTTCAAGAATTTTCAGCTCTCACCCAGGAACATGAGGCAAAGGTCTGGCACCCCAACTAACTTCAGGTGTCTAAAAGTTAAGCTTCTAACTCACGGCCTCTAACTACGAAGAGAGGAGGAGAGGGAGCAGCTCCAGGGCATGACTGATTCCACCCACTTTGGAGGTTTATTCTAGCGAGGAAGACGCGCCCTCCGCAGCCCCCTTGCAGGTGGCTGAAGTTAAGTGAGATGAATTCAGGCCTAACTGGTAGCTATAACCTAATGATGGAAATAATGTGGCAGCATTCCAGGAGGTATTAGCAATTCACATAGTTCCCAGATTCTTTTTTTTAATAATTTTTTATGACTTATGGAGGTCAATTATGAAAGGCCATCAGAACACAAGAAACGCTTGAAAATGCTGCATTAGAGAGATATTAATATTAGTCCCTTTGATGTGGTAATGGCTGCAGCCTTCCCGGCCTGCTGCTCTGGCCTGCTGCTTAATGCATCCAGTTTTTCTATTTACAGATGCTATTTTTGGTATTATCAAAGAATATGAGCATATGTATCAAAGACTGTTCTCACATCATTTAATTATAGTACTACTGGCAAAGCAATTCTGGAAAGTGCCACTTAATTAAATATAAGCATTAACTTTTTGCTGATAACTTATCAGAAACAACTAGACTTGAAATATGGGCAATACACCTAATGTTTAAAACTTTAAGTAAGAAGTATTAAAAGCACAAAATAACCTATTTTCATTTCTCCAGAGCTTTTTCTGCTGAGCACAATCTCGGCGTTCATTGGTGCAGTGCTTCTGAGGCAATCGAGTGGCTGCAAGTTTATCTGGACTCCTCTTTCTAATTAAAAGCTCCAGCCTAGGGGATGCTTTTAAAAGGGGTTAAAACATTTCAGGATCTCTGGGATTTTTGCCAATTCCTCCCAAAGTATCAGACGTGTTCTACTGCTTCTTTGGAGCGTGCAGGCAACCACCTCAGAACTGTTGCGGGCGGTCAGAATATCTCAGAGCTTTTGGCAAGTACTTTTTTCAAGCACAGCTTGATCAGTATTTACGTGCATTAACTTGATCAGGGATATCCCTTCTTATCCACACACCAGTGTCAAATATTAGTTAATTCTAGGTCATTTTTCTTCAGCAGCTAGATAGGTCTGTAGATAAATAGACCTAAATCTTTGCAGAACTCTGAGCTCTGGTGCTGTTTGCCTGGAAAGCACAGGGAGGGAAAAGTAAAACCATTAAGCAGAGCTGTACTGAAAAGAATTATTCTTAATTAAGGATACAAAGGCTAGAAGGAACTAATTTCTTCAGACGGTGTGTTTGCCAACATGCAGCAAAACACAGCAACTGACGAGGGATGCTTTTCCCAGATCTCGCATTTGGGTAAGCAGAAGTAGCAAGATGATCTGAAATAACACCATCTGGTGAAGGCCTGTTTCCTTCCTCAGCTCTGTGTAACCATAAACAGACAATAAGCCAGAAATAATGCAAAACTACTTTTCAGTCAGATGTTACACAGCACGAACTAACAGCTGCTCTGGGAAAGCAGAAAGAATGATCTTAACTATAGTAGGACATTTGAGCAAGCTGTTCCTATAAATACCTTAACGAACACTGCAAACGGAGCGTGTTTTCTACCGAGCTGTGGGTAGGCACGCTGAGTCCCAGACTGGAGAGTGACCATCCTGCCAAGGCAACGTTGCTGTGATCGAACACGAGAAGAGCTCGTTCACCTCTGGACAGCGTGAAGTCGAGCCTGCAGGACATCTGCGTGTACAAGCAGTCCCATTGCTGCCAGACAGAATTCCCACATTTCTCCCTGTTTGTCTGCCTGATGTGCTTTGCTGGAGTGCACCCAGCACCAGGCTAGCCAGCCTCTGCAGAAGACAGCCCAGTTACAGCAGCACCTTCCAAAGAGGCGAATACACACTGAGGTGATCTAGCATTCAGCACTAGTCCTGTGGCTTTTGTGTCCATGCTGAGCGTGGTACCTACAGAAAGTTGAGAAAATAATTCAGACCTCAGTTTTCACTGAATCTCATGTTGTCGATGATAACAGATTTGCAAAATCCTTGAAAAGACGAAGCAACGCTAAAGCTGAAAAGAGCAAAGCCACAAAATCTTAAATCCAACTTTTACCTGGTCTTATTAGCACAGACATCTACGGGCATCTGACAAGGCAGAGCAGCAGTGTAGTGCGCTCAGTCCCCAGCCGCAGAAAATTCCACAGAAGGTATGCTGAGGGTGCCACTGTGTTCACTGGCCAAGCAACTTAGAGAGACAGTAATGTCGTAGGAGTTTACATCTGACAGGAACCAAAGGCAGCATGACAGCATAGGACTTCATTTTCAAGTCTGCAGATATTTAAGTCAACTTGCTTGCTGAGAATGACTTGAAAATGCACTTTTACCAAATTAAAAGTAAACACCTTCCTAAGCACCAGGTTTTGTGATGTCTAGATTTTCCTCTACATACCTGTGCATCTTAGAATCATAGAATCACAGAATGGTTTGGGTTGGAAGGGACCTTAAAGCCCATCTAGTTCCAACCCCCCTGCCATGGGCAGGGACACGTTCCGCTAGACCAGGTTGCTCCAAGCCTCATCCAGCCTGGCCTTGAACACTTCCAGGGGTGGGGCATCCACAGCTTCTCTGGGCAACCTGTTCCAGTGCCTCACCACCCTCTCCGGGAAGAACTTCTTCCTGATATCTAATCTAAACCTCTCCACTTTCAATTTAAACCCGTTACCCCTTGTCCTGTCACTACAGGCTCTTGTAAAAAGTCCCCCCCAGCTTCCTTGTAGCCCCTTCAGGCACTGGAAGGGGCTATAAGGTCTCCTCGGAGCTTTCTCTTCTCCAGGCTGACCAAGCCCAACTCTCTCAGCCTGTCCCCATAGCAGAGGGGCTCCAGCCCTCTGAGCATCTTCTCTGATCATCTTATTTCCTGTATTTTCCCTACTCATCTGCTGTAGTACTGATGAACATGTGTTATATGGAATGCTCACAAGGCACATTCAACTTCACCGTAGCCAGCCGTTTCTAGGTATAATTTGGACAGGAAACAAGATCCTGCTTGATACATATTCTGAGTAGTTAAATGGGGGAGAAAATCTGTAGAAACGGTTGTTGGTGCTGTGAATTGTTTACTCGGGTCTTACCAAGCCACCTACATAGGGACACCACCACCCCATCTACACAGAATGGAGTTGAATGTCTTCTGGTTTTAGTTAGGGAAATTTTCTACTTTTATTCTTTATTGCAAAGAAACGACAGCACTGTTTTCAGAAGGAGTTTCCACATACCTTGGAATTCGCACCGCTTTTAAGGCATACAGCTCTTGTAAATGAATCACTGGCAGTGAGATGGAGTCAAGCTGAGCAGAGAGCTTGGTTTTCAGAAAAGGTACCGTCTCAAGATCGCAAAAATGAGAAGTCAGCATCTTCTACAGCCAACAGCCCAATCTCAGCACCGAGACACAAGCCTCAAGACTCCTCGAATTCTGCCCATAGTGCTGCACCTGGAGAGGAGTAAGCCCATTCCCAGAGCGGGCTGGAGGCCAGTCAGCTTCGCAGAGAACAGCCTGAGGTTCTGGCAAGAAGATGAAGATGAACCCGCAAGGTGCACAGCAGGGGTGGCCAACAGCGTTCTGGGATCCCTCCGGAAGAGCACTGCCAGAGGGTTGAGGGAGGCGGTTCTTCCTTGCACGGCACTGGCCAGGCCCACCTGGAGTGCTGGGTCCGGTTCTGGGCTCTCTAGTACACGGACGTGCTGGAGAGAGTCCAGTGCAGGGACACAAATACAATTAAGGTTTTGGAGCACGTGTCATGTGAGGAGAGGCAGAGAGCTGTGGTAGTTTGGCCTGGAGAAGGCTCAGATTCCTTAGTGCTGCCCAGTGACAGGACAAGAAGCAATGGGCACAAACTGGAATGCAAGAAATTGTGTTTAAACCTGACTAAAAACCTTTCATTGGAACTGGAACAGTTTGCCCAGAGAGGTTGTGGAGTCTCTATCCATGGAGACATTCAAAACTCCAGGGTCGACGTCCTGAGAGCCCTGCTCTAGGTGACCCAGCTTTGAGCAGCCCAGGTGATCTCCAGAGGTCCCTGCTGACCTCAGCCATCCTGTGCTCCCTGAAACGGATTCAGCGGGCTAACTCCATCATCACTTTTTGCCTTGCTTTGTCTCTCCACAGACAGCAGCGAATTTAGGAGCTTTCCAGACTCCCAGATACATACTGAAGAACAGGCAAGGCACCTGGGCATTTGTGTTCTACTCACGCCGTGAATTACCAAGTGTCCTGCGAGAGGAGGAATCTGTAATTTTCTGTTTACCACGTTTTCAGTGGCAGAGAAGCAGACACATCCCTGGTGCTATTTGTAAGTATTCCAAAATAAACATGCAGAATGCCAAGTTTATAAATGCTATCTTGGAACTGAAAGTGTGTTTAGCACTGAAAATCCTTGAAAAGCAAAGGGAAGCAGATAATTTAATCCGAAGTTCCAGAAGCCGAAAGAGATGTTTTGTAGGTGTTCGCTGACAGAGCAGCATCCATCACTATGGATGGCAGCTCCTCGTATTTTTATCCAAGGAGGGAGTTTTTGTTCTTTCCAAAGGTTCTGAGGGAGTTTCCCAGAGCGCACCAGTGCTCTTAGCCATGCCGTCTGAAAGACGCACTGAAACAAAGCTAAACCTTACAGCTGCGGTCTGACCGACTCAGTGGGAGCTTCCCAGCTGGAAAACAAGTCACAAACCCTCCGGAAGCAGTGGTGGCTTCACAACTAACCCATGGTTAACACTAGCTTCCCTTTTAGAACCTGTTCAGTCCTATCAATATGGAGCAAGAGAATGCCCAATTTACGGGGAAAAAAGTGAAAGAAAGGAGTGTTTCTGCAAAGTTTCAAGAAAACTCAAATTATTTTATTCACAAAAGCAGAAGTCAATAAAAATATAGATATCCTGATCAGTTTTACAGACCACGTTCATTTCTTCTCTCCATCACTGACAGGCAAAGCATCGTGAAAAAAAAATAGTAACAAGCATTTACATCACAAACCATTATTAACACAGATTTGTGTATATGAGCAAATGTTTTTAAGTTTTTGCATATAATTATAAATACAAAAAAGTTACAGCTCCAACAAAACGTTCCAAGAAAAACAGCTCTCGTTTTTCCTGCGTTTCTGTGCTGTACTGTTTTTCAGTGCTGAAAAGAGCATGTGCTGTCTCACTGGCGTTTAACGTTTTTGGTTTAAACTGAAATTTAGCATGAGCTCACTGCACTCCTTAAGTGTTTTCTTGGAACTCCAAACCCCTTACAGATCCTTTTGAGGACGTCTCAGCTAGATGACTCAAGCGATGCCAAAACCCTGCCCACATTGCTACTACAGCATCAGGAAGCGACTTTTTCCTGTGATTACGGAGCACCCTACACAAAAAGAACCAAAGATCTTGTTGTTCAAATCAAACCTGTCAACCCGGTGTTTACACACCAAAATGGAGCCAAATCTTTCCTCTTTTGCAGCCATAAATTCTCCCTAGAAATCTGAAGCAAGCTTCTGAGATTTACACAAGTTTGGCTTTCAGGACCACAATGGAAGACAACTGAGATTAAGGAACAAGGCCAATCGTTTCTCATTGGGTTTGTTTTCTTGTTTTGTTGGGTTTTTTAATCCAGCCAATAGGAATGAACCACATCTGGAAAAATCCTCATGGAGGTACACAGACCAAGTCCTAATTTTTTTTTTTTTTCATTTATTCTGGTTTTATGCTTTTTAACTTTGGAGAGATGAAGAATTTATAACCTCTTCCATTGTAAAGATAAACCTTTGTCAAAAATGGTTTTAAAACCGTTTACAAAATTATGAAAAAAAAAAAATTGGCAAACAAAAACCAAACCAAACCAAAAGTGATGCCATTTTTCAAAACCCAAGTACTGACCTAGGAGGACAAAACACCAAAGTACAGAAATTGACTTTAAGGAAGGGCTGTCTTGCAGAGCAACAACTCCAAACCTGGAACTATTTCTGCCATAATCCTGATGGTCAAAATCTACAGCAATATTTCAGGTACTTGCATGCAAAGTGCTTCCTGTCTCTGCCTACCTAAACTGCGGGAGCATCACAGCTGGGAGACAGTTTGCTCTGCTTTAAAAGAAAACCCATTTTCATATATAAACAATTCCTGCTACGTAAGCCCTACAAGAGATCACCTAGACCACCCAGCTCCTCAGGACATGACTAACTACACCTACATTGTTTCTCACACATTTACCTCCTGTTCCTTCACATATCCAGCAAGAGATCACCAAAAAACAGGGACTCAAGCTTCATCCTGACTATACGAGAACAGCTGACAGGCAGAAGCGAACGCGCTCACTGCCGAAGGAACGCCCTACCCTCCTCTGACTGCAGCCTGGGCGCTGAAGGTGGTGGAAGCTGTAGCAGCACAGCGTTTCCAACGGACTACCTGCAGAATGAAACCTAGGCTACAATCCCACCGACCGGAGTAGGCCAGAATTCCACGTTTAATGTACAGCATATACACAACAAGATCACCGAGTACCGTTTCCTGAAGAAAAGTCAGAGTACTCTCAGCAAACATAAATCCTCTACTTTGGTTTTCTGCAACCGTGTGACTCCTGGCAGTTAGAGGACTACACCTGTCTGCAACCCGCACTCCGCCCCAGCCTGCCCTCTGCTGAGCCTGCACGCACGGCCCCAGGCGGGAGTAGCGCGCTCCGTCTCCTCTCCCAACAGCAGAAAGCACACGTTACCTACGTGTAACCTGTCATGGTGACCTGGCACAGTCTTCAACATGCAAACATTTCATAGAAAATTTAACTTTAACTTTACAAAACACAGGTACAACACCACCCAATGTATTAAAATAATGGGGTTGAAAAATTATTTCAAAATATAGGTTCTAAAATAAATAATGCTATCTCAAGAAGCGTCCAGGTTCTGCGATGAGGAGGAGGCAGTTCCACTATCACTGATCTCTTTTTCAACTTCTTTACAGGTTCCATAATTTATGTAGAAAAATATAGAAGAAAAGAATTTTGGGATAAAGAATAGGTTGGGTGTGTAACATTTAACATAAATAAAAAGCCTACAGCAAAACCAAAAAGAAAACCAATCATTTTATTTCTGTACATCGAGACTACAAATAGTGTTTTAACACTTCATTTATTACCCAAATTAAGAAATTATACATTTTTATATGCTCACTAGTAAACATCTTAAAATCACTGTTTCCCCACATTTAAAAGGATATTGCTAGTTACTGCTTATTAAATATGAAATCCAACAGTTTCCAGTAACAGCAAACTATGATTTTTGCATAAGAGATGAATACAAATTTGATTGTAAGTTTGGATGATTTACAATAGAAAACTAAAGTTCAGAGGGTTGCACTTACGGGTCTTAGTTTGAACTATAATTCCCTCTTTAAACTGACTGCAGTTTGCATCCGAATACCCAACGATGTGCCTGCTACTAGAGGATCGGTGCCTGCCATATGAAAGCACTTTTTTTTCCCAGATACCAAATTTTATTAAGCAGCATATTCCCACCTACTTTTCTTAGCAGAAAGATTGCAGGCAGATGGATGTGAGAGCTGTTTAATCACAAAAAATAATGAATTTAACTAGTGTCTATGGCACAGATACGGTATTTAAGATGGAAAGAAGTGACAGGGAAAAGGAATGTGAACACCACAGGCTTCATAATATAAAAGATTAAGCCTGGTAACTTTGGTTCAAGTAATTTTAATGGTTGTTACATGTATATTTTTCCAAAGTGATGACTTTTGTATGTACTGCTTATGCAACAGGAGTCTGATACATTAAAAAAAAAAAAAAATCTGTACAGGCACAAAAGACAGAACAAAGAAACCATGGATAGTCACATCCAGTTACGACAGCGTTCAAGTGATAACGACGCAGCCAAAGGCTGAACTTAAAATAATGCAAATCTGGTTTCTCCAAGCTATTCCAGAGAACACAAATGGAATATAATAAACATTTTATCTCAGTGCCTACCACCTTGAGGGAAGGTAGTATAAACCCAAATCAGGTCTGCATCAACTACGATTTGTAAACAATTCTACAACGTTAAGTAAAGATGTTAGGTTATCAGTAATGAGTATGTTCATCCTCTCAGTTCTGGGATATCTGCAACATCTGCTTCACTTCCATCTCAAAGATGAATGACAGGACGTTAGCCCTGTCTCATCCCAATGTGCTGCATGGTACACAACTTTATTGCCAGTTTGTGAAATTATTTATGTTTGAACAGCACAAAGCCAAAGCTTCATCTTTGGTTAATTCCACCGAGATGTCACTGTTCTTCTAACGTGCTCTGTCTTCACACAAACACAGAAACGGCCACACTGCACATGGCATCCATTGTTTTGAATCATAAAGCAGTGTCAATGTAATAGTAATTAATGAAAGCTAACTAAGAAATCGTGTTTAAAAATGAAACCTATTTGAGGGCATTTGATAAGACACAAGGGCTGCAGAAATCTAGGCAGAACTCCCTTAAAACTGCTTGGGTATGGGTGCTGCTTATGGAGTAGGCACTGGTTAGTTCCTCCGCAGATCATCCAAAGAAGCATCAGGTTGACTCAGCTCAGTTCAAATCCAGCAGCACATTCAATGGCATAAAGAAGCTTGCTCCGCATAAGATTTTCATCATAAAACTCCGGAAGCTTCAGCAGGTTCATGCAGGTACTGGCAGTAGGTAGCCTGTCTAAATCGGATCCTCCGTTGTGAATGCAAAATGCAGGATATAACTCCTGAAAAACACAACCCGAAAAAAAACCATATCAAAAAATATATGCAAGCCAAAACCTACCCCAGCACAGACCCCTAGGAAACGAATCATCAGACAAGCATCCGTCACGACGACACACTCGAATGGCATTTTCAGTACTCCACAGGCCCCAGAAGCACTCCTGAATGGTGTGGCACCTCCCCCTCCCTCCTTGAAGCCATTTATCTGGTCCTAAAGAAAAAAATTAATTTATGAGGTTACAAAACCAGCAAAACACAAAATGGAAAAAGTAGTACAGCTGCAAGCAACATCTTTTTTGTTTCATTTGGGAGAAACAGCTGGGACTCAAAACTTCAGACACTCCTTACAAAGCCTCCCAAATGCCCCTGGATGCTGTTCACTCTGTAGGAACAGGAAACGGATGGGTTCCTGTCACGGTGAGGGTTTCTGAGCACAGAACACAGGCTGAGCACAGGGAACAACAGGCCACCGGCAGTAAGGGAGGCAAGCGGAACAGGACGTTCTGTCGGGTTTGAACGACACCAGCACTGGTCACCGGACGATGACGTGGCTTCTGAGAGCTGCCCTCCCTGGGTTTGCCTTTCCAGGCAGCCAAGACCTTGTTCCTGCATCCCAACAGAGGCAATTCTGCTCTAGCCAATGGAGTGACATGCTGCGCCCCTTTTATGTACAAATGCCCTCCCTGTCGTGTTAATGTGATGCTCTGAGGAGAAAGAGGATGAATGAGTGACCATATCCAACCAAGTACAAATTACCATAAAGCAATTTCTATGTGGAATAAAATAAAATATACCCCAAACAAACCAACCATGATCAAACACACCTTTTTAGTGTTTTCCTTCTAGAGCTTTAGCCTGTTAGCATAGCCCAGACATACAGAATAAGTTCTTCAAGTGGATGAGTATGAAGCCATCATCTTCCTCCTACTCACCACAGTGTACAACAATCACTCCTTTGTTAAAACCAACTGTCCCATACAATGCCAATGGCATTCCTTGCCCTAAAGGGATTTGTGTCTAAACTAATCTCTCAGAAAGCCCACAATTTATGAATTTCAAGACAAACAGTATTAATGACTTCAGTGGATCTGCTCATGTGTAAGGTTAAGCAAGTATTTACATTACTGTGGTCCAGAACTCTGAATCAAGAGGTACGTTATATTCTCCAAATAAAGATCTGGCTTCATTCACAGCAATTGTACTCAGTGTTTCTTCCCAGCGTGATGAGACAGGCCCTCGGCTGCTACTGGGATGAAACTGATGTGCACAGTGACTCCGTGATGATACAAACTGAGCAGACGCAGATTACGCTTCTGATGTGATAACCACTGAGCTGCGGAGCAGATTTTTAAGACATTTTGTATGTAATATTTAAGTGCTTCAGTAAAATCTGATTTTTATTCTGTGAAAAAGTATAAGGGAAAAATATATTTATTTCTTACCTCTAAAGCACTGCTTTTGCTGGCAAGAAAGTATTCATTTTACCAACTGCTTCCCTGAGGTAAAACAGCTCTGATTATAGAAACCGGGGCGGGGGGGGAAGAAATCCCAGCTCCAAAGGCAAAAGGTCAATTAGATTCTAACCTAAATTATTGTTCAAATGGAGGCCTTAAAAAGTATTTCATGGCTAAAATGCTGCAATTTTAGTGTTCCTTTCAAAATGCTAATTGAATTCCCCTACTTTAGCTTTAAAAATGGAAAAATTAAGTTCTAAATTGAAATGTCACGCCAAGGGCACCATTTGTTGCATAATTAAATACCGTACAGCGGGAAACTGCAATAGTTTGGAAGTGAAAAGTATCATCAATTTATTATGTGACCTGATTGGAACTTAACCATTTTCAACCATGCTTTAATGATTTTTTCTTTTTTTTGGTCCGTAACAATCACATTTATTAAACTTATTAAACTTTAATTAGCTTTAGTAAATGTTATTCTGAGTCTGAATCTGGCAGCGAGAGTTTAAAATTTTTAAATGATGCAAAGCTAGACTGTGCACAAGCTACGAATGCCAAAGCGTTTTCTTACCTTAAATCAAAATGTACTAACTTTAAGAAAACGTGAGGGTTCCACAATATAGAGTATACAGAAGATTTCAAAGGGAGAACCAGAAATTGTGTTCCTCTCAGAGAGATGTAATAGCCATATTAAAACCCTAAACAGATTTTGAAGACGCCTTGTGTTAATGGTGACCAGCAACATAAATCTATTCAGACAGTCCCCTGGCTGGTGATCCTCCTGAGGCTTCGCACTCTTCACCTGCAGAGCTCTGAATGACACACTACTGCGGGTGACAAGGTCGACTACTCACCTCCTTTTCCATCAAATGTTTCCTGGCAAACCCATGTTAACCAGATACTACTGCAAGTACTGCTCAAACTCCCGCCCAGTGCTGCCCAGTAAAGCAGCAGCAATGCCTCTGCCCTCTGCGGCCAAGACTGCAGCACGTGGCCGAGCCTGCACGTCTGTTGCACGCTGAATTCACCTCGGATCTTTTTGCTATCATGCTGCCATCCGATGACCATTTTACTTTCGGTTCTTCCTAGCCAAGTATGTTAAAGTCAGGTTGAGGCCTATCTCCCAAGGACTCGCACGAACTCCAGCTTTCCACATCTGGTTTCGCTACATCGTGTTTCTAACGCGTCACTGTCGGCCTCAGTATTTTTAGACTCTGGATTCACTTCCTCCATCTCTTCAAATGTCACGCTGCCTACCGCAAAGCTGGGTGGCTACATCTGCACTTCCTGCTCTCCTAGTAATTAGAAAGGATGACAACAAACAGAGACTTCTCTCTACTTTGTTTCCACACAACTGTTTCCCAGTTCTCCCTGCGCTGCATGACTGATTGCACGGTTCTACCTTGGTCTCATCTCACAGTTTGCCAACGGTTCTTTCCACTGTCCTGCAAAATCCTGTTTGTTGCTAGAGTAAGGAGACTGCACAGTGATATCCACACAGACCCGGAGAGTTTGACAGAAATGCTTGCAGGCTTTTAAATCACCAATCACACCAATCAATCAACCAATCAATCAATCCATCCCCTAGATAAGATCATGTGGTTAAACAGCCATGTCTCTTGTCTCCATATCCAAATATAGTTACCCCAGGATTTCTTTGCTGTTAAAGGAGATCTAGTTGGTGTGTTTTTTGGAATCGAAGACATGGTTCATTTCATCCTGAAGTACCCACAGAACAGGCAGGCAAATGACCGACTGAAAGTGCTCAGCCCCCTCCTGGGTGCGCACAGGAGACATGGACACTGGAGGGCACGCAGGCCATCCACACGCCAACAGCACCACGCAGCACTTGCTGCAGCAGCTGACGGGAGTGCGCAGAGGGTTACAGAACACCGGTGCCAAGGCTGAAATGCTCACACGCTGCATATCCGTATCAACTCGGGAAGAGATAGGACAATAAACAGAAGGACTGAAGAGGGCAGAGAAGGTGAAGCTGCAGCATAAGGGGACACACAGAAGTCAAAGGAAAAGGGCCACGCTTCCCTGGAGAACGTGACACTAGAAACAACTCTTCCAATTCAAAATTGCTCTGCAGCCTTAAAAACCCCAATGCTGTTTAAGCACCTGGGAGTATTCTTTCATCATCATCCACACACTACTATATGACATTCCCCCTATGCTTTTAGCTATTTTAGCTCATTGAAGTGGCAGAGGTCTGTGACAGAGACCACTGTGACTTCAGCATCAGTGTCAGCTTTTCTATCTTCCAGAGGAAAACTGGTTTTATGAAAAAAGTAAATCATCAAAAATTTGAAGAAGAAAAACAGTGTTAAGTACTACAAACATCTAAGCTCTGTGTGTGGAAGACAAAGGGGGGTGGGGGTGGTGTTTAATTTTTTGGTATCTTTATCATGGGTCACCACGAGGGCACGCCACACAAAAGGGCCCCACTCCTAGAGCTGTGAAGAAATTCTTCTCGCATTTGCCTTTTTTTCTTTTTTAATGTTGATTAAAAAAAAAAGAAACAAAAATACACAACCCAAACAACAACAAAAACCCAGAAGGAACTTTCACAGTATGATTCCAGATGAAATGATGCAAAGTCACAAATGTACTGCTTCTACCTCCAGACTGTTATGCACATCCGACTTCCTTGTTCCTATATATGGGGGCGTACAAGGAAGCTGGGGGGGACTTTTTACAAGGGCCCGTAGTGACAGGACAAGGGGTAATGGGTTTAAATTGAAAGCAGGGAGGTTTAGATTAGATACCAGGAAGTTGTTCTTCATGGAGAGGGTGGTGAGGCACTGGAACAGGTTGCCCAGAGATGTTGTGGATGCCCCATCCCTGGATGTCTTCAAGGCCAGGCTGGATGAGGCTTGGAGCAACCTGGTCTAGTGGAAGGTGTCCCTGCCCATGGCAGGGGGGTTGGAACTAGATGGTCTTTAAGGTCCCTTCCAACCCAAACCATTCTGTGATTCTATGATATAAAATGTGAGCATCTGTCCCCGAAGTATTTATTTCTACAATGAAAAAGTGTTCATTCACACCAGTAGAAAACACAGGACATATAGTTATTATTGTACAAAACAGCTAATAAACCTTCAGGACTTGACACAATACCTGCATTCACTTCTTATGGGTTCATCTACCCATTTCACCTATAAATGCAGGAAATTAGTTACTGCCCACTGCTAATTAAATATTGTATCACAGCACCTTGTACTCAAACTTTGTTTAGCAACCAGCCTTATTCTTATTTATAAGTAACTGGATGGTGCAATGCCTGTATTTGTTCCACATAAACCCACCCTCATACTCGTTTTATTAAAGAGTGCAACAGTAAACATGCTGACAACCGCTGCACTGAAGGTGACAGTGTTGCTATGAAGCAATTCATTCTCCCCTTTTCTTGCAGAAAAGCACTGAATGTTCCTGCATGTTAGATGAAATGAAGTCTGTGGCCAATTCTTAGCCAGAATTTTGCAGCCCAACTGAATCTCAGGGGTAGAATAACCCCAGAGTTTAATTTCAAAGTATCTCCAACTTGCCTCGGCCTCTCCTTAGTTTTATAAGCAGCAGACAAAAGTTTTCTTCATGCTTCAGCTTAACTGTCAATAGCAATCTAAAGACAGCAGTAAAACCTGTGAGATATAAAGGGTAAGGAAACAATACATCTCCTGCTTCAAATGGCTGATTTAAGAGGTTCAAATTTAATAGCTTTTATTTCCTAAACCCTCTTCTAGAAGACATTATTCTTAAGTCAACCTCTTCCTTGAAACTGGTAGCAATACTGCTTCTGTATACTAACATGAAGTGGCACTGAGGATCTTCCAAGCCAAAAAGTAAGTGCTCCAACCAAAGTGATTTTAGGCTTATCGAATTTTGCAGTTAAAGTAGAAAACAACAGAAAAAGATTTCATGAAATATTTTTAAACTATACTCATTGTACACACAAGCACAAACATTGAAGCTGTTTCTGTAGTCACAGAGGGACTTTCCCAAACTGTAAATTCCTAAAGGCAAGAAAGGCACATACTGTAATCTGTAGTACTTCTAGAAATTTGCCAGGAAGTCAGGAAGACATTTACCTTAAACCCCAGAAGAGGCGGTCGAGAACAGCTCGTTACAAACTTGAGTAGTTTGCGTTTTTCTTCATCAGTGAAGCTTTCTACAACTCTCCAGAATATTTTAATTACAGGATGGTCTGCTGCGTAGCCACCTATAATGAGATTTACATGATTTATAGATACACTAGTTTGAGGTAAGAAACTCTTCAGAAAAAAAAAAGCATCAATTTTGAAAAGCTTGGTGAAAATATTAAAACCCACAGGATTCTATTGCTGCCCTACGTTATCTACAGATCTCTTTATTACTGCATTTTGAGCTTGTTGTTCATTGCTCAGCCATGGCTAGTATCTTCCCTCAGCTTCTTAACTACAGTATTCTTTACGGAATCCTCTTTGTTTATGCTACATTCATTTTATTTAGTTTAGCATCTACCTAGTAACTTTGGATCACTGCCTTTTACTGCAAGAGTTTGCAAAATCTACAAAACTCGGGATGTTATTTAATGAATCAACTTCCCTAGAGGTACGCTAGGCTGTGAACTGATGATACAGTAGCTTTTGGTTTATTACATTCATGATAAATGAAGAAAGATACCTGGCATTCCTCACAAGGCAAAATACGAGCTCTCTCTTCAGGCTGTCTGAGAAATGGTATCTGAATGTGTTGGTAGAAACAACCATCCCCGAGTCATCTGCAGACTGATTTTCAAGGCAACCAGGCACAACCACTGGCTAACACCAGTTTAGAAAAGGAATTCCATGTCTTGCAATTATCTGGCTATAAACTTCTATTTGAATGTGCCAATACTGCATACCTATATCTCCCAGCATTTACAAAAGTTGGTTGTTATTTTAGCCAATCTTCTGAAATTTATGCCCATCTAGAGACTTTGGCCAAAGCTAACAACAAGAATAACCTTACAACTTTTTTTTTTAAAAAAAGCTGTGATAGAAAGCACATTTATTTCTTCCAATCAGTCATAATACACTTTTTTATTTAAGTAAAATAAACTTACCCGAATAGTTTGTGAAAGATTTAAGATCATCCAAACTAATAGGTACTTGGGCACCAGAAATCAAAACCTAATCAAGAAGAAATACAGATAATGACGTTACAGGCAAAAATGAACATTTATTTGCAGTTTAAAGGCAATTGTTTTCTGCAGTTCAGTGCAGA
>NW_010244073.1:0-17240 GCF_000690775.1 Eurypyga helias | reverse complement strand
GAAGTCCTTGTATTCCCTGCTGATCAAACATTCGAAGCCATTCAAGATTCACAACATTGGCCAGTCCCTGACGGAAAGCAAGGCAGTGCTGTCGAATTTGCTTGTTTAACCTGTAGTCTGCCACGAGATGGATGTACGCGATGCGGTTAGCGCTGGTAACAGGAATGTCCTTCCCACCCGGCTTCAGCTCAACCACCTGAAAATATAACAGTTTTCATCACCTTGGTAAACTAAAATTCTGTGTGCTGTAACTGTAAAACTGAACAGCGCGACATTCCATTAAGCGATGTATAGATCTGAAGTTTACTAGAATATGCACATTGAAGTGAGATAAAAGATTACGACAAGTTATAAAGAATCATAGAATGGTTTGGGTTGGAAGGGACCTTAAAGATCATCCAGTTCCAACCTCCTTGCCATGGGCAGGGACACCTTGCACTAGACCAGGTTGCTCAAAGCCTCATCCAGCCTGGCCTTGAACACTCCCAGGGATGGGGCATCCACCGCTTCTCTGGGCAACCTGTTCCAGTGCTTCCCCACCCTCTCTGGGAAGAATTTCTTCCTGATATCTAATCTAACCCTCCCCACTTTCAATTCAAACCCATTCCCCCTTGTCCTGTCACTACAGGCCCTTGTAAAAAGTCCCCCCCCAGCTTCCTTGTAGCCCCTTCAGGTACTGGAAGGTGCTATAAGGTCTCCCCAGAGCCTTCCCTTCTCCAGGCTGACCAAGCCCAACTCTCTCAGCCTGTCCCCATAGCAGAGGGGCTCCAGCCCTCTGAGCACCTTCGTGGCCTCCTCTGGACTCGCTCCAACCGGTCAATATCCTTCTGATGTTGAGGGCTCCACAGCTGGACGCAGCACTCCAGGTGGGATCTCACAGGTAGTTATCGAGGTTTTTATTCTTTACTCATAAAAGCACATTCCTTGGCATCCAGTTTTCAGACCCAGACCTCCACTGCTCGCACAGCTGATGGCACAGCCCGTGGTTTATTACCAGGAAGTGGGTTCAGCAAAGTCAGAGCTCTTTTGTAGCAGAGCATGTGCAATACTAAATTCACCACTGCAAGTCAGACAGAAACGGAGTGGAAAATCTTCCCCTTGGCAAGCCTGCCCCTAGCTTCACTGATGCTAGGAAGTGCCCTGGAAGTGAGAGTAGTGTGTATAAGCACACATCTCACAGACAGTACTCCCAGTTGCAGCAGGAAAGCTCTGACTAGCTGGGCTCTTCCCTAACTGTCCACTGATTGTGAATTCTGCAGGATCACATCATGGCAAAAGCAACATCCTCCGAGTCAAAATTAAGATTCTGATACAAGCCCAATTTACAGACTGATGAGCATTTACAATTCCTACTGTTGAAAATGCACGTTATACATGTTCAGTACTTTCAACAAAAAAAACACAACATCAAAAATTAAGCCTAAACCTTGTGTTTCTACTGAGAAGCTTCTGTCCTTCAGGTACACCACGATACCTCGGCATGGAAGAATTTTTAATGAAGAAGGAAAAAAAATTATACTGTAATTGCATTAAGATATAAACCAGATTCAACAGCATTTTTTATTAAAACTCTACTGACCTTGGCATATTCTACTCTTTAAGATGATAAGTTTGATGAGTAGTAGCCAAATTTGAAGGGATTGAGTACGAAGAAGATGATTACAAAACCCTGACAAGCCCAATATAGTCACCTTTGAGGCCTTCAGAAAAAAAGTTTGTATTTTCTACACTCTGAACTCAGCAATTTTTAAATTATTTTTGTTCTACATAAACCTGTATTTGTCTGTGGTAACAATCACATCTTCAGAGCACAGAGAATTAAACCCATGAATAGCTTCTTTTGTAACATGCTACCTAATCACACGAGCCGCCCCAATGCTAAGCAAAATGCAAAGCCGGAAGATTAAAAATTTGCAGTGTTTTTGAGCATTCAGGGTTTTTTACTTGATTCATAGGTTTTTAAGGCCAAAAGGGAACATTAAGATCTGTGAATCTGACCTCCCAGATAACACAGGCCAGAGGATTCTGTCTACAGATTCCTGTATTTAACTCAATAAATCCACAGATGAGTTAGAGCACATTTTTTAGAGAGACAGGCAATCCTGGTGTAAAGACTCAATGTGATGGAGTATTTACCACTTTCCTTGATAAGCTAGGACACTCTGAATTACAATAGGTGTTAAAAATATGTCTTACTTCCCACTTTAATCCTTCAACTGCAAGCTTCTTGCTTTTGTCACGCCTACAGTAAAAAATCTTATTAGTACTCTAGCATATCTGTGTGCAGGCAGCACTGACTTTGCTGAAATCCTACTCCCTGATCAATGAAGTAAAATGAAGGTGGCAGTTTAGCTGACTCTGTCATACCCTGCACAGGAGCTTGCTCCCTTCGGAGCGACTCCCCTTCAACAAGAACCACGGACACAAGAGCCAGGCTGGCTTTCCCTTGGCGGAGCCTGGCATGCGATGCAGCCTGTCAGCCTCAGGGGTACAGGTCAGTACCTGGTGCCACTGATGGGCCGGACAGTGAGGTACTGGTAAAGCCCACAAGGAGATTTACAGAAGTATGGGACATGTTCCACACCGCAGGGGAAGAAGCATCTGATGAGAAGGGGCCCCTGCGCTGCTAAGCTTTTTCTCTGCTACTGCAGGCAACAACACGGTCTAGAAGGGTACAGTGTTCCATCCCACGACAGTGGGTTTACTATTGTCACTGCACAGTTAGTTCAGAACCAGATTCATCCAATGATTAGAAACATTTGAATTTCCACTTTGAGTCCAACAGGTAAAGTCTGTTCATAGCCTTTGCTCTTACTTCAATACTATATCAGCTTTTGCCTTCCTCCTCCATTATATCCATGATGTATTACTTATGAGCAGCAAATTCATTCATCTTCCCAGAGGTTTTCGATGACTAGCATGAGCCAGGTTCCTTTAACCTCCTCCTATAAAACACCCTTTTACAAGGCCTAACAAGATCAGAAAGCTTTCTCCTACTATTTAAATTCTCATCCTCCACAGTGTTCCAGGATCAGAGCTACCGTTGATATTCCAGATGAACAGCTCATTGCCAAGATCCCAACACTGCTAATGCTTCGCTATCTGCCTCCTTAAAAACCTTCCCTATTGGTTTTGCACAACTGCATTACTACCTGTTCTTTTGTCACTACTTCACCAATTACAACTGCAGTACGGATACACTGAATTTGGCCATATTGAAGCATGTTTATACTGATGAACTCAAAGCTTAAGAATACACACGCCAACAATAAACAAAAATAATTATTCTATTTGTGTACAGTAATTTCTGTGAGCTCAGTGTTTAAAAAAAGCAAACAAAGATGCTTGAGCTGAATTCCTAAAATAGCAAAAGGGAACGACTGGCGGGGTGTTCTGTAAAACTGCTGGGTTTCAGGATTCACCCCAGGATTAGCTGAAGTAAAATGCCTAGCCTTCCCTGCAAGCCAGCAAACAGAGACCAGAACACAGATTAATTTAAGCTGATGACTGCATTATGACAGCACTGTCTTCACAGTGATCTAAGGATGTCAGGAAGGCCGTATTTGCTTTATAGTAAAAACTGTTCTCTCTTCTACAATGTTCTTCCTGCAAATCAGGAAAAAAAATAAAGCGTTGTACTCTCTCTGCCCACTGTTTATAGAAACTAGGAAAAAGTATGTTTTAAAAAAAATATCCATTTTTGCTTTTATTTTTGTACTTTTATTTTAAGTAGCAAACCTTGGGGTTTGCAACACTTCCATAGCTCCCCTTCCTCCCCATAACCCCGCAATGCCACAAATAGGGCTACAGCATTCGGTTACCCAAATTTTCCTGGGTTTTCCTGTGATCTAACTAACCACTTTCAGGGTTTGTCAATGTAAGATTAATCCTACCACCATTTTGTCAAAGTACCACCACAGTTTGAAACAAAAGGGCTAATGTAGCAAGAACAGTAAATATATTATGCCAGAAAGGCTAAGAAGGGTGTAAAACAGAGTACAGAAAACAGTAACACTCGGGCTGGCAATAGAACAATGGTAAATGTAGCTGCAGTTCACCTTTCACTCATACGTTGTTTGTGTGGCGTTTCAAAGGGACTACTGCAGAATTCCCACTTAATTCTAAATGTCAGGAATGATTGTTGAGGAGTTCCTTTTCCAAGAGGCCACCACACAATTTATTACATCTTAAAAGATTTATCAGCTTGCATTTTTAGTTTTATCCATCCAATTCTGACCACTAGATGGTGCAAGGAAATAGCAAAGGACACACCGCACGGGCGAGACTAGAGAACTACCCAAAACGTGCAGACTGGTGTCATCACCTGATTTGCTGTTTTGTAGATCTAAGTTTAAACAAACAAAGAAACAAATCATTTTAACTTGGTTCGTTACAAAAATCACGTATTTTAAAAGCAATGATAATCACACATACTACTCAGGTAAGTACATTAGCATAGTAATAAAACTAATAAAACACCCCAAATCAGTAAAATGGTGAATAACATGCTATTTGTCAAGCAGAATTCAGGGGATTTCTCTTCTGACTTATTGATAACAACCTGTCACACAAAGTGGCTTTGCAGTGTGATCATGGGCAGACAGTGGCAAATTTACTGCTAGCTGCTGCTCACACAGATCTGGCAGTGGCAGCTGCTGCACACACTAATGGAGAAAAAGGGAATATTTAGAGGGGAAAGTGGGAAATATTTTAGGAAAGAATAAGGGACCTGTCAGCTGGGTATTCTTTTTTGTGTATGAAGACGTAAGACATACCCAGTGCAACTTCTCACAGTCAAGAACTCTCACAAACTTGTTTTTACGACAGAGGAAAAGATGATCTTGTCTCTTGGACTCTGATCACATTTGTTCACATCACCCCCAGTTTTTCCCATTCAGAAAAGTAGATAAAGGCTTGCTTTCTTTCCCTGTCATATGCCTTCCAGATGTCCGGGCAGGAGTTCCAGGTAGCAGATTGCATTTGAATCCCTAAGAATGCATTTGCTGTAAGTGTTATAAATCTGCCTGAAAACAATCAGCCTCAACTTAAATATCTGGCTTCTGAAAAACCTCCAAACCCATTCATTTTAGCCAGTGTATCCTAGTAAAAAGCTTGCCAAGACAAAAATTTTCAGAATTATTTTTAAGGCTTCACAATTTTCTCTCAGGGAAATTCAAAGGAAAAGAACTCTCCCTTAGTAAGTCAACATATTTTCAGTAACAGTAATGGCATTCACATCTGTTTAAAATCCCAAAGAAGGTGTCCTGACACCAACTTCTATACTATATGGATTTCACAGAAACTGCGGCCATACATATCATAGCACTTTTCCATGGATTTGTGCTTCTGAAACGCTTTATTTACGGAGTCTTCTGCTTGTGAAGACTTCTTGTATTCAACTGTTCCGGAATCTCAAGGATCAGTGTTTGAGAAGACTCGCTGGAGTACAGAATCTAACACTTTTGGAGGAAGAGTAATACGTATTTAAATCTTCCTCTCTTCCCTCGGACAGCCACAAACCTCACCTTCCTCACAGGGAGGGGCGGGAGGGAGGTCTGAAAAGAGGAGGAATTCTCTTGAATTTGTTAACCTTACACTTCTTATAACCATTTTATCACCATCTAATCTACAAGATAAAAGGAAAACTAAAATCAATATACACAGTCACGTGGAGCCACCTGTAACTACAAGCTGACCTCCTTCTAAGACTCTTTTACTGGCCACCGTTGCATGCAGCAGACCCAACGCTGAAGTCTAGGCTGGTATGGCTGCATTAGATCGTTCTTTATCAAAAGCTAAAGCTATCTGGGGTTGGAAGATAAGGTTGATGGCACAGCTCCCCTAATTAGCAGGTCTAATGTGCAAATTATTAAGTACCTTTTTCAACTTCTGGTGAATGCACTTTGACAATAGTTTAATGGGATCTAAAAGCACATTACAGGATTGGAATCAATACGCTGATAATAGAATTCCTACCTTCTACTACTGACAGAGGCAATAGAGCCCCTTTTGAATGTGTCTTTCATTGCAGATAATGCTTTTGTGCCACAGTTGCTGGATGGACACTGTCATGAGGAGAGCTATTTACAATGATAGATTTATGACGCGTTTATTGGGCACTGATTTATTAGGCACTCAAGTGGTTGTTTAGCTGAAAACTAGGGATAATGCACGTTCAACATAAGGAGTGCAAATTAAGCGCTTTTCCCCAAGTGAATTAGCCTTACCTTGACACAATTAATTAGTATGCAACGGTTACACGAGTCACATACCAGACAAAAATGTTTATCCATATGAAGTTTGTTAAGGCAGCCAAGTATAAAAAGTAACTCCATTGCATTAAGACACAGAATACAGTGACAAGGACCAAGTAGTTCTATTGAGCTACACTAGGACACAGCCTTGTTAAAACACGGTTAACACTTCGCAGGGTAGTGTTCTCCCTCCAAGTACAGACATAGCAATACAGCACCAGAATATTTACCTTACCTTTCGGTTAGTTGCTGAGAAACTCACTATTGCATTTAATCTTCCTTTTAAAGTTACGCCAAAAAACTACAAATCAAAAGTCTTGATAACACTAGTCATAGACCTCAGAGAATTTTAACAGACACATTAGGCTTCTTGGCAAGAATGTACTTTTTTTGCAAGTTTGAGCTGCAGCAAGTAGAGCTGGCAGCATCTCTAACCAGGATCCCCTTGCTGAAGTAGGTGCTAACCTGTGAGGCTAATTTTTGAGGACATACAGGGAATATGTGTCAAGTACGGAAACCACAAGCCCTGAAAAATACCAGCTACTTTTCGTTTTTAATTAGAGACTAAATTGCATTTGTATTAGCTGCCATCAACAAAGCTATTACTTTCAGTGCATTTAAATGAACAGCTTTAGAATACAAACAACATACTCTCCCCCCGCACCCCACGCCCCGAAAATCCTAGGTTATAGTGGAAACCATCCTCTTGTGTGCTTTGCAACCTGGTAACCAAGTACATGGATACTACAGAACCCAATTCAGCATCCATCACTTCACAGCTCCGGCCACAGGAGAGCAGGCGCCCTACTGTACCGTACTGCACGGCACAGCAGGCACCCTAAGAGCACGCTTTCCGAGACGGCTGTATCCCCTGCCTTGATTTCCAGTTTCTGAGTGTTTTTCTACAGACAATGCAGGTTGGAAGTTTTCATACAGGGAGCATAACCCAGGGGAAAAAGTGACATACAGCATATGGTAAATATACGGTTTAACATGAAACAGTACTGGTATCAGGCAACTGTCGACTGTCCCCTTCAGTATAATCCAGGAACCCCAAATCTATGGATACCATTTTACAACTGTAATGCAATCCAGGTTTTAGGATCTTCCAAATGACAGGAAATGGATGATAGAAAAGATAAAGTCTGAGCCTGAGGCTGTTAAAGCAGATGTCTGAAGACATCAAATTGGCTATGATTTAAGCAGCAGTAGGGAACTCAACCTACCTATTTCCAGGACTAGCTGCTGCATCGCAGCGATGCTGCCGCTCCTGTGAGATGTACCCAGGCCCAGGCTTCCCTGACTGACAGGCAAACCCAAGAGAACTGCTTACCCCCCCTTATAATCTCTGTTTCTTCTGCAAGAAGTAAGGCTGGATTCGGATACTGTTGCATGTCACAGTGTTGTCAGGTCTACCTTTTTGATCCAATTATTAAATACTGTGATCAAGCATACACAGGCCACGAGTAGTACACAATTTTAAATCCTCAAGAATGAAAGAAGCACGACAAAAGACTAATAAGCTGATAAGCAGAAGTGATCGTTTAAGTACTCACAATGGACCAAATAAAAGCTATAACCTAATTACATAGTACGATTGCGTTAAAAGCTCATACTTAAGGATGTAACTAACTGGCCCAAGTTTTAGAAGCACTGAACACCCATTTCTCCCCTCTGACTCACCTGGTGTCGTAGCCCCTCAACAGCAAGAAAAAAAAAGGTCTGACTTCAGGCCCTCCACTTTCAAAATCACAGTTAAAGGAGACAACACTGATCTCACAATAAAGGGTCATTACTACTTAAAACCATTCTAACTCTGTTTCCAAAACCAGGCAGTACTTCCACAGTCCACAGATCATCACCTAACTTTTACAATTGCTTGAAGTGCAAGCAAAGAAAAAACATAAAATATTTTGTTGAAAAAATTATCTCAGACAATAGAACTTTCCATGCTTGGCTGTTAGAAAACGATCACTGTAGTGACCTTTAAATCATCACCAAGAGTTTGGTTTTAAGCACAAGACAGTTATGTCTAGTCCAAATACTGAGACAGAAGCCTGATGATGCCTCACAACACACAGCACTTGTAACAGTTAATTTTTTAATTTGAAAGTGATAAGAAACAATTAGTTGGGGTAGTAATGATTCGTCAGTCACACGTAAAAGAAAAAAAAAAAGCAAAAGCCATTCTCTTACCTGTGCTTCCCCAAGGTCATTATTTACCACTGTGAAGTTTAGTCCAAGTTCTTCTACATCTCCTTCATAGCTCTTGAGAAAAAGCAAATTTTTGTACATTTCTGGATCTAATGAAGCTAAATGATGAATGTCAACATCAGCACTTGTCCCGAGCAATTTTGAGAGGAAAAAACTAGCAAACGGCAGCTCCACCAGCATATTTTCATACAAAGCCTGAAGAACAAAGCAATTAAAATCATGTTAGATTTTACTGTTGCACATGCAGGTATTCTGAAAGCTGTTGTCTGCTTCTCAATTTTTTGGTAATTCCTCCTCAATTAGGTGCGTGAACAGGGTTTTCTGCTATGGCAATAGCCCAGATGTTGCATGAATTTAAAAATACTCAACCTAAGTTTGAAATTTGAATATCCTTGTGAAATATCAAGCTCCTAAATTTTACACATAAATTATGTGGTGAGTTAAAAGGTGAGGTCGCTGCATATCTGCCACTGATCTTCTTGTCCGAAGTATGAGAGCAAACAGGAACAGACTGCATAGATTGGCAAGAAAAGCAAAGTTTGCTAAAGCACAATGCAACTGCACCAAGTACATCTCTAAAACACGTTAGCATCTCTACCTCTGTTAGCATCATCATAAGCACTATTTTTCCATTCATGTGATTGCTACATATAAAATAGTCTGCCTCTTAAAAATAACTATGTAAACCCAGTACATTTTAAACTAATCCAAAGAAACCATTTCTCTTTCATGTTATACAGATTCATCGCTGTGTATTTTTGGTGAATTCTACTGCTTGATGGTATCATCAAACCATCCTAATTTCCAAGTCAAGAGCTCATCAGTTATACCTGTAGCATATGTCCAATCCTTCCTAAGCCTGACACTGTTAGACCTGTCAAAAGATTACTGGACCAAAAATGAGCCAGACTTGAACCGGCAGCACTCATGAAAAATTTATCTTTACTGTAATCTGAGAGTTTTCTCAAGAATTTTCAAAAAGTGCAGGAAACCCCAGCAATACCGCCCTCAGTTGATATACTGTATAACCAGATTTCAATGTAATGCAAACCAACTTCACGTATTTTTTCATACAGTAAAAACTTCTTGTTGACCAGAAGAAAAAAGTACTGACGGTAGCTCTCAAAAGAAAGAGAGGTGGAAACTTCAGGGCTAGAAAGAGAAAGCAGGACATCCGTTAGAGAAAGCCTGCACGAGTAAAGAAAGAATAAAAGACTGTTGTCTTTAAAAAAATCCCTGAAACATGCTGTCTGTGCACAGCCTTTCCCACTGTCCAGTCCGTTTGCCACATCAGTGCCTCAACTGACGCCAACCAAATGTTTACAGTATTGTTAATATCACTGCCAGGCTGACCGGAGAAGGCACCATCAACACCACATCATTTGTTCTTTTTTTACTCTCCAAGAGCAGTGTCTTGGCATGTCTTAATTCCTCTGTAATCTGCTGCAAACTTCGAAAAGGTAGCACAATGAGAAAAAAAACAAAAAGGAAAAAATAAGAATGTAGCTGTAATCACTCAATGATATTCGAACAAAGGCGTCAAGAAAAATATACACAATTCCTTAAATTTCTGAAAGAACACTTCAATGAGGTGAGTTAGACCTTGGAGAAAGAATTGAGAGTAACGAGATCAAAGCCAAAGGGTGCATTATATTTAGAGCTGTATGATTTATTCAAGGTGTAGAAGTCGAAATCCTCATTTGTATAGTTGACTTTAAAAGCAAACTAGAGGGATAAATCATTAATTTGCAATGTATAAGGTCAGTGTTTGCTGTTCCTGCATTAGTAACAATAAAGCCATTGTAATTCCTTAAATATATCAAAGCTACCCGAATTTAAAATGGAATTCCAACTATGACTCATAAAATGTAAATGTAGAGGTGTAATTTTTTACACAAGGCAGGTTTAAGCCTTTAGAGCATTTAATATACAAGGACTAATAAATGATAGCACTAAAAACTATGATCACATCAGCTAAATGGATTATAAATTAAATTTCCATAATGTATGCAACTGAAATACAAATGTAGACATAAATCAAGGTATTTTCTAAACACAGGTTAATTACACAAATTCAAAACCTGTCTATTTTTTATGCAAAATAATCCACTTAGCATTTTTCAAACTGGTCTTAAGTCTTAGCCACTTGCAACACTTGATCCTAGAAGCCTATCAATAATTCCTTGTCAGGAAAAACAGCAATAGGTATATTGAAGAAACTTGTATGTTATTTTTCAAGTGTCTGTCTTTTATGAGTGTTTATTGCCAGAAATTGTGCCAAAATGATTTGAAATAAAAAGGATTAATTATAGTAGAAGCTTTTTAATATAAGTGAGTGCAGCTGCAATGCAATTAATGCAAATTGTGACGCTATCAGGAAAATAAATGTGAACAACATCACTGGCTATTTTTGTTTGCTGCCAAATAACTTCAGTAATTTACTACATTAAGAATCAATAAAAAAAATAATGCATTTCAAATGCATCACTATTCATCTTCAGGTAGTTCCAAAGTGAACATTTATAACTTCATCTAAAAACTATATAAAGCATTTTTAAATCAACTAGATTGTGCAACTTGTGAATAACTTTAATTACTCCTCTTAGCTAAGTGATTGCAATATTGAAAAAAAAATAATATTTGGAAACAAGACAAGGTAATGTCTCAATTAGTTTGAAAGTCAAGATATGCTAATAAAGTTTAATAAAAAAATGAACTAAAACTCTGGTAAATAAGATCACGCTAAACTTTGGGTTTGTTTCAAAGAGGCAAGTTGCACCATGACGCAAACATGGAGAAACACTGCGTACAATATGACTGAATAAACCAAAACGCTACTTTTCAGTTTCAGTCTAACTCCCCTCTTTCTCAGTCAGCATAAACCGATCAAACTACCTGTTGCTGCCAAAAGATGTGATTCCACCCATTCCTGCCAGAGCGACGACACACACCAGCTCACCGATTCAACTGGGTTTGTTTGCTAGCGTGACTGCGCAGCAGAGGTCATGTGAGCATTGCAGCATGCCGAGTAAGGTTCCAAATTTGCAGATTTGTGTGGTGCTTTGCTTGGGGCGGTGGGTTTCGGGTGGGTGTTGGTGGACACGGCACAGACATTGCTTGAAGTGGAGCTTGCTCTCAAATCAGATCCAGCTCACAGCTACGGCTGAAACTGGGTAGGGACAGCAAGACCCTTTGTTTCAACGGGGGCACCACCTTGGAGCAGCCAGTTGCCTGTGGAAGTCCACCCTGATGGGCGTTTTTCTTACTGCAGCTAATCTAACAGCCAAAAGGGGGCATTCACTCCTCTCGTTCCCTTAGTGAAGCGTCTAGGTGAGCTACACGTTACCAGATTTTAAGCTCAGTTTTCTGCCCATTAAACTCTCCAAACCAGCCTTCTGCAACGTCAGTGTAACGGAGGCAGAAGCCCAGCACCAGTGACAGGCAAGGGAATGGTGAGCACCTCTTAGAGGTAACCAGCTGTCAGATTAACGGGCTGCAGCACCAAGCTGCACCCTTAGAACACACTGACATACGTACTTTAATACAGCACAGGCTCACACCATCCCCAGAAGCAGTCCTCTTTTTTCCTCCAGCAGCCAATGAGCAACACCGCTGATGGAAGAAACTGGCCTGCTCTTGGAGGGAGGTGATGCCTTCTGTTTGACTTAAGTCAGAAGTTCCTGTTCATACACTGCTTCAAGAGATCAAAGCCAGCAAGCTTAACCAATATACATTTTAAAACTAATCTCTTCTCAAACTTCCATTACTCTCATCCTTTGGCAAGTTTCCTTTAATTCCTATGGCCATCACCTATGGGACTGATGGCATCCTATGATCAATTCTGACAATTCATGTTCCCAATTTTGCTAAGTAACGATCCCCTTACTTGATTTCATCATCTCTATCCTGCATTCCCATAAACTGCAATTAACTCACATAAAGCAAAAGATCCAGCCAGGAACTCAAGGAAAAATTGGTGGTCCAACATGACGTAAGATTTCCAGTTTCCAACGTTTGTGAGAGGGGATGGATGGACATGACAAACACTTTAACAGAGCCTGTATCTATACCTCTATCCCCCCAAAAGGCTGAGAATGTTAGCATTCCACCTTCATGGAAGTGCAATTTGCAGTTGCAGTTGCCACCTTGGGGCAAGAGGCTGGTCTGAAGCAGAGACAGGGATGTCTACAGCAAGGGCAATCACACAAGCACTGTAATGCTCACCGCATTCCCAAGAGGCTATGTCTGCTCAAAGGGCCAACCTGGATTTCCCAGCACTATTTCAAACTTGTGCAGGTTAGGGATGCTCTTTAGGTAAAGCTATTTTAATGTTTATCTAGAGATGTCATAACTTAAAAGCTTCTGAAACAATAAGAAACAACAAGACAAAGCAAACGAATCTGGTTTTCAGTAACAAATTATTTTTGGCACTCTTCATCCCAGTGTTTTCCCAATTATCTCAAGATAATTTATTGCAAGGCCTTGCTAGCCTCTTTTTTTTTTTTTTAAATAAATGGTTAAAAGAAGTTCTTTCTAGTTAAAAGGTTGAGAGCAATTATTTTGCTGTGGAAGAAGCCATACTCAGTAAAAGGAAACTTATACACCTCCCTCCTGCTCTGTGTGCGAATGCCTGCCCCAGAATATTAAAAACAAGCAAAATGCAGAAAGCCTACTGTGGTTAACAGGTTTTGACTTCACACACAAAGCAGGCAGTCTGAAGGCTGTTATTTCTCTTCTAAATGATACTAGCTAGTTGTCATTACAGCACAGGTCAACTATAGCTGACTGCAACATGGGCTAGCTACAAAAGCCTTTACTCAATTCAGTGACGCAGATCACGCCTTGGTCATCTAACGGTTAGATGAATTGTTACGGTCAGAGAGTTCCGAATATACTGAATGCATTCATTGAGCACCTGTGATATGGGGGAACAAGGAACGGTTCTATAAGGCAAGCAACTTTCAGAATATACGCATGCAATTAGTAGTTTTAACATATTAGGGAAGAAGGATCCCCGCTGGAATGACAGCTGTATATAGTACATAGTAAAAAAGGAAGAAAAATGACAGTTCTCTGGGCAAGGAGGACTATTTCCCTGTTTCCAATGTAATGAGAATAACATCTGACAGGCACTATACATGGTAATTATCGCAATATTATTGAAGCACTACATGGTCACCCAAGGTATTGTTCGTGTATGACCCCAAGATTTAAGAAACAGCTCGTCAGGAAGAAGAGACTTTGTGTCATGTTTTAAAAATGGACAGAATTGGAGCTAGTCTTGTCATTTCAGCCAAATTAGCTATATATAGCAGAGGTTACATGAACATTACGACATGCTGAGGAAGGCTCAAATTGTGTAAACAAATCCCCACATAAACCAACTCAACCTCCCTGACTGGGAGGCAGCTTTACTGCTTTTACTTACACTTTCAGGTCTACACTTCATTCTCTCATTTATTATTTCAACTGAAATCTTTCTGAAGAAAAAAATAATTAATCAGTCATTGCTCCTACTTTCCATTAATCCTTTACAATCCAGAACTGTATTTTAAAACCTGAACGATGCTAAAGTCATACCTCTAGAAAGACACATGGCTTATGGGCTGAGGCAGTAAATGACTGGGTTTAAATTCAGTTATTTCCCTAATCAGCCCCCAAGACCATAACCCTTTCTATTTCAGTCATTTTAAACAGTTTCTATTAAATAATACTTAGCACTTACAGAGTGCAATAGATCTTCAAAGCTGTACAGAACCATTAATAAAAATGATAGAAAAATAGCAAAACCATTAGAACTTCCTTCTACCTTATTATTTATATCCTAGAAATATCTCATCACACTCACAAAGCCTTTGGGGCCAGAAAAGCCTTTTCTACCCTAATGAAAAAGTGAAAACTGAAAATATAAGTTACATTAAAATTATTGTGTACTCGTATTTTTGAAGCATTTTTAAAGCTAGTGTTTAGTAATTTTAAGATAATTTCTTACAGATATACTTAATAATGTGCTTTAAATTGAACAAAACCAAACTGATATTGTTCTTAATGCCAGTATCATAAAACAGAGCTAATTCTATGAGGTGTGTTTGACAATGCATTACGTCTGATACCCAGTAGCTTTATGTCACTGTTTCTCCGTTCTCTGAGCTCTACAATAGCAGAGACATTTAGATGCATTTGTATCGTTGCAGTAATAGAAAATCTGGTACGTTATCTTCCCTATACAACTGCAAAAATACGTAGTGCACTTTTTATTCAAATACTGGATGCCTTTCCTGTCTTTTAAAAAGGCAGCAGTGCAAAATTCCACAGGTAGGTGTTTGTAATCAGGCTTCTCAGAACTTCATTAACAGCTCTTGCAGCTGCACTAGTATCCGCAGATTTAGTATTTCTTAAATTCCGCCACCTCCAGAAAAAATAAAGCCTTTTGTAAACTGGTTTTACTTCTGATTTCCCACTCACTGGAAATCTGAAGGTCAGCAAGTACAAGATCAGCGAAGTTCTGGGGACTGGGGTAGGAAGACTCAGATGCGAAGGGCCTGACTGTCGAATTCCCTGTAGCCAGCGTAAACCCCCGAAAGGCCTGCAGGCGTGTGTACGCCCCAAACAAACTCACAAACACACTACCATAAAAATGGAGAGATCCGTTTCCAAAGACTCCTCCATTGGAGCACATAATGGAGTTAATTTTTAATTTAAAAACTGAAAGTCCTGCTAGTAAGACCAGGACATATTTGATTTTATTACAAGAATTGTTATTACCAAAATGGAGTGCTACAGATTGTGGGTACTTGCAGAGAACCTCTGTTTCATCAGCTCCGTACTTTCTGTTTCAACAGGAACAGTTATCTCTAACCTACACCATGTGTATGACATAAATTACTATCAGTGTCTTTTGCGGGCTTTGGAGGGATGGGAGAGGGAAGGACTAGAGGTACTTGTTGATGCACTGGATAACTGATAGTTACCATGCACTACAGAAGTTCCAGTAAAGGCTTAATATACTTTTTGTTTGTTTGTTTCAGTTTTAAACATAATTCAGTAAGAACTGAAAATATAAGGAAAACCTCTCCAATTTAAGTGCTAATCTCCTGAAAAACTGAAACATTTACTACTGTATAACTAACCTCTAGATACACTTTTAAGATAAATCTGTGTTTTCATAGCGGTGAAACTTGTCATTTTTGAAGACAGTTCAAACAGAATAAAGATTTCAGTAAATATTGCAACCCTAATTGACTGAAATGGACGTAGGTGTTCCCAACTGTGAAAAAAGATCAGGATACCATTACCACACACTCTAACTGTTTATTTATTCCCTGTCTAGGAACCTGATTTAGAGGCAATAAAATGCAATCAGTACACAAACCAGAAGCAGGAATCATCTGCTAATGGAACTTTTAATTGAGGAGTGACCACTGACATGAGGTAATTCTTTCCATGCAGAACTCGTTGCAGAGACCTCTATGCACTTTATCACAGTAAACAATCACTAACATATGCATTAAAGAAAATTTAAATACATTATGACCCAATAAATATCACAATCCATCAATACACACTTTTCCTTCCTAAAGATTTAGAGTTAAAATACCACATTTCAGTAGTCTTTTAGTGCTAGACATATATTTACAAGGTTAGTACTAACATAGCTATTTGTAATCAAAAGATAATTGGTTATGTTAAATGAACCAGTACACAAAGGAATTGTCAGGCTGAATATCCGTGTCAGAAAACAGATTCAGATTAGTTTACATCTACATTCATAAATCACGAAATAACTTCCATAAGGTATCAATTTCACTCTCTCACAACTGTGTTTCTGCACTGTAAATGTATAATTAAAAGACCATGTCACTTTACATGGTAAATTCCTGGTTTGATTCCATTTCAGATGATTCAGGATTTTGTGAGATAAATGACCATCAGCTAACTTGCTTTTAAGCAAAATGCTGAGTCTACAAAATCATGTGCAGGGTAACTGAAATTAATAAAAGTTTACACAAATTACCTCCTCGTTCTATCATTATCCCTAATTCCATACCTACCTTTCTAGGTACTAGTGGTATCAACTGTGGCTGCAGCACAAAGCAATTAAGAGTGCTACCAGGAATAACATCTCACACAAGAAATGAGCCATCACACCTCTATTCAAAGTTACAAACAGTAAGCACAAACCACACTCTCTAAGATATAGGAAAACAATCTAATAAAAAATTAATAATCCCATATTTAGGGTAATAAAATTTATATTTGACCTACTATTGCCCTACTAATGTTTAATTTTACCAAAAGATATATTTTGTAACTTTTTTAAACTTAGGTATGTTTAACTACATTTAGATATGTGCACAGAACAGTCCATTCTATCTTCAGTCAGCACAGTAACCTAAAAAAAGTCATATGAAAATGAACAACCTAAACCTTCATCAATACAATATCCACCAGGCCACACAAATTACTGGTCTCTCATATAACAATGAATATTAATGATCAAAGACTAAACCTAGATTGTCTCCTCTATCCGTCATCAAAACGATGCTAAAGTTTAAAACAAACACGTCATTTTTGTTCAGTCCCTGCTGCTTCTTCTATCAAAAGTTCTTTATCTGGATCCACTAAGGACGGACTCAGCTCAACAGTAACTCAAAACACATTTTGTTCTTTACATTGCCTTCCCAACCATTTAAGACAAGAGCTACGTCTCGGCAAAACCAATTTAAATCTTTTCAGAAAGCTCCAGCATTTTCCAAAGACTGCAGATTCTAC
>NW_010244072.1:40888-48220 GCF_000690775.1 Eurypyga helias | reverse complement strand
GGGGGGGTGGGAGAGGGGGAATGGGGAATGAAGTGACACGAGGAAAAGAGTCATTAAGTTCATGACACCCGCTGAACAGATCCTGTGAGCCCTCACTGTTGCGGTATGTCTCCTCCTGCACCACTGTTTTTTGTCACCCTTGCTGTGCCATGCCTAATTTAGATTGTGAATTCCTCACATCAGCCTCTTTCTGTTTCATTTCTCCTTAATGTGGCATGCCCACCTATGGCATTGTGCAAATGTAGCAACTCCAGGCAAAGACGTAGGCTTCTGAAAATTCTACCCCGTTTAAGCAATTAAAATAATAGCAATAAATAAATCACCTTTTCATAGTACCAAACAGGAAACCTCTGAGCGGTGGTCAGGATCTCAGTGGAAAGTCTAGCTTCACTGTGTGACGGGACATGCAGTGACCACAGCAAGAGGCAGGACAGGAGCCTGTGGAGGAACAGTTTGTTCATCAGCTTTGTACCTGTGCCAGGCTGAGGGGTAAGAATCCTTAGAATTCTTTGTAAGGGCAGATGGAGTTTTCTTTTGAAAATATGCAGGCAGAAATAACCTCCTTAGGGTCTGTATTATGGGAGAGGACAAGCAGTGATTCTGTGTTTTATCTACAGTCTCCCATAACCCGTCAGCCTCTCAGGTGAATCCTTAAAGCCCTGAGCTGTCCCAGTGACATAATGTTTTAGAGTAGCTGTTTTTTTGTGGAGAGCATTGGGTTTGGTCCAGGCAGTGCTAATGATGTGCTGAGTGGTCGTTATGTCTGAAATGAAACAGGCAAGGAGTGCTCTCTGTACAGCTGGAGCTCAGGCTGGCCGTGGGGGAGCGAAGCAGGCTGCTTTCTGGGGAGCTGCGGGGCTCTGCTGTTCACCCCCTTCTTCATTAGTAAGTGGCCTGTGGCCTTCATGAGATAGCGCACGATGTATTCCAGTTACATCAAACTCTGATGATGACTGATAGCAGTGGCACAATGGGTTTTACTTTATTTTGCAGCTATCACAAGCTAATTTCATTCTTACTGAAGTCACTGGCTAAATAAAGCCAACATCCCTCTCTGATATGTGTGAGATTACTCCCCCTCCCCTTATCCTTAAGGTTCACTTTAAAACACTGAAGACCTCATTCTCCTCTTGCTCCTGGATTTCACCGGTTTAATTTCTACAACTTGCACAGTTCTTTTAGTTTAGAGAGGCGATAAAAGAAAAATGGTGTCTTTCATGTCATGTGACAAGCCAGTGGTGGCATGGTGCACTGGGAGAGAGCTGCTCTGAGCATCAGCCAGCAGTGAAGGTATGTCTGTCTTGCTGCATCTGTTTCTTTGATATTTGAACAGGACTCTTCTGAGACGGTCTCTGTCATTCCTTAATTAGCCAGTCACTCCGGGGAGCGAAAAAAGAGCCTCAACAAAAAAAAAACCCTGGGACAGGAATCTAATCTGGCTTTGTTGGATGATAGGGCACAGCGCAAGGCTGGCCAAAGAAATATGTATTTTAACAAATTGCTTCACGTTTACACATTAACCCTTGAGTGAGTGTCTTGCATTCCTTAAGGAATCTACTTTGTAATTGACTAATTGCCCGTCTTTTGATAAGGCCAATGAAGGAGCATATCTGAGAGAGTCCAATCAATCACCCATTTCTGCATTGATTCCTTTTTTCTCTTCTAGAATCCTCCTCTATCCCACTCCCAGACAAGTCTCTCACAGCAGAAACCCTCTGTTTGTCTATTCTTAGTGTCCTGAGTCCAAGAAGTGATGGTGGGAAGCAGGTTCAGGCAGGAATCTCAGAATATCTCTTGTAGTCATAAAGATGCTCATGAGAATAGCGGGGAAAGGAGACTGCTTTTGGGGATCTGTAGCAGAAAGACCTTCAGATACATGCTGTTCTCTAAGGATACCAATGAAAACATTAGGTGGCTGATTGGGATGGGCCATCATCTCCACGTGATGGCCTCATGTGTACCAGCTTCACTCACTGTCCTTAGGATCTCCCCTGAAACAAAATGTACCACAAGAATACGTAAAAAAATTAAACCAGGCTGGGGTGTCCTGCTGTGTGGGAGACGAGTTTTAGTGAGGGCCAGTCACAAGCCCCAGAACATGTCTGAGACAAGGATAAGAATGGCCATAGTGGGAATCACAGCAAATGCAAAACACAGATTTGGTTATTGTTTCAGTCACTTCTGAACTGTCAGTAGTCCATTCATTTAACTCTTACAAACAGGTGTCTCTTCCTTTGCAAGAGGCAAGAATTCATGTCCTCAAGTATATAGCTCTGTTACAATGCTTTCGCCTAGTATTTTTAGCTAATGCAACAAGTACATCTGCAGATACTCTGCAAAACAAGTACTGAAGTCTTAACGTACCTTGATTTTCTTCCTAAGGTCAGCTGTCACTTTAGGTTCTCTAAAACCTTGTTTTTCCTGCTAGAAAAGATATGGAACAGTTACACTGTGTGAAATACCTTTTTGTTCTGTTCCTATAACACAGTATTTTCTCCAAACAATATTTAACTAGAGAGTTCATCTTTGACATAACTCTGACTTCACTGGAGTTACAGCAGAAACAGATTTTGTCTCTACAAACCAAGTAATGGATCAAAGATTTATAATTAGAATCTCTTGTACCCTGTGGTCCTGTAAACATTTTCCACATCAGAGACAAGGTCTTCATTAGGATAAATGAGATAACACACTTTACTTCAGGCTTGTAGTAGCCATGTAGGCTTTTTTCTTTCTTCATTTAAACAGATTTAACTCAAGTTAGATCTTCCAGATCTGCTGACTTATATCTCCTTCCTGATGAGCCTGTCCAATATTGTCAGTTGGAATGGAAACATTCTCACAGGCTCTTCTGGCCATCTACCCCAATAGTAGGCCTTGAATATGCAAGGTAACTGGATTCTCCTTATTCTTTCAGTTAGAAAGTAAATTGGTAAGCAGCTGATTTAAGGTAAATCAATATATTACTTATCTAAAGCAAAATAGAGCCATGTAGAAAGATGTTGAGTTACACACATACATGTTTTAAGCAGCGTAGGGAGTCCAGAAATTGACATCTTTTGATGGGTGGTGTTGTAATTAGAAGCTGCCTGTGACTTCCTTGCCTCCAGAAATTATTGCTGCCCCAGCCTCCTAGCAGAGCAGTTTGTGTGCAACTGCTTTCATTTCAGGTGAAATCAGTTGGTTTAGTTCTGACCACCAATTTAAACTATTTAAGCTAACCCCGTTTGTTTTGTTTGATGCAAATTAGGAATCTCCTCCAACGAAACTGGGGCAGTAACCATTCCAGCTGAAGCTAGATGGAGGCTTCTGCGCACAGTGGAAATTCGTACAATTTCCTTAGTTAACGTGCTCTTCAGAAAAGTTCTTGGCACATGTGCTTCTGAAGAAATAGGTTCCCTGTGGTATCGGTGGTCAGGTACAGGTGGTACAGGTACCATCATCTGTCCAACATTGGCTGGAGTTAGACTCCCAAAACACTAAGTGAGGATGCAAGTTTCATGAAAATCTCTCAAAGTATTTCTCTGGTTTCCTCCCTGGCTGTCTTTATTTCAAAAAGGTAGCTGAAATCAACAGATTAGTCTTCACTGCAGATCCAAATGCCTCAGAACAGGGTCTGTCTGTACTTCACAAGGATGTTATTGCTTGCCAGTAACTCTTCTTCGTTGATGGATCTTTGAAATTATCCATGAACCTTGTAGAGAAAATAATGGTGAAGGTATAGGCTGACCTGCACCAATCCATGGTACTCTGGCATCTAACAGATGAAGTATAACTCTACATTCACTCCTCACTTGTCCCATCGGTATAAAGAACAAAAGTTATATTCAGCGACAGTTGTACAAATTGTCATTATTGCACTCCACTTCAGGAGAACCCTTAGGAAGAATAGTACAAACAAGTTCAGGTTTAATAAGAAGCAACTTGAGCCTTTACTAGAATTGAACTATCTTGGACGACAAATATCTGAGAAGTAAAAATTCCTTCCTCTATCGCTTTCACATTCCAGCTTGCAAAAAGGGAGTAGAAAAGCCAAAAGAGAGTGAAAGTGCTCTTGCGGGATAGTGAGTCTGCCTGCCGGGAAGACAGACATTTCTGCTGTCCCGCAGGAGGGCTGTGCTCAAGTGGAATCTTAGCTCAGTTGTGCCAGACCAGGCAGTTTGTGTCCAAATCGCAACTGAACCGATTTGCTAGTGAGATTCCAAGGTGGTTGGCTAGAGCACTGTAATAAAACTTCCCAGAGTAGTGAATTAGTCCTGAAATGATTAGCCAGCTTTGTGTGCCTGCTCCAGATGCAGGTGTTTGAGAGGAGGCTGTTTATTTTAGTTCACAGAGGTGTCTATAGACTAAAATTTAGTTATGGATTTTCTATATAGAGCTTATTCAATCTTCAGTATATGTACATTATGAAATATTTATAAGGATGGTTACAACATGGAAACGTGTTGTCTGTTTCTGGCTGTACAAGTTTTGGAGGAAGAAGATGGAAAAGTACTCTGAACTGGAGGGATTTAAGGGACTCCTAGCATGAAACTCAAGTTCAGTAGGAGACTCAGACATTAGATTTGCCTTATATTTGTCTTTTAATTGTTTTTTCTATTTTTCATATACTTTTTTCTCATCTGTTCTGAATGAAAGCTGTGAAAAACGTCAAGATCCAAATATAAGTGAAGAGTAGTCCAAACTGCAGTGCAAGCAAACAGAGGAGTGTAAGCTTTTCTTCCTTTTTTCCTGGTGTCTTCCTTACAGTGACCTTCAGTAGGACCTATGTTAACAGGAGGTCAAAAACCTTCTGATAGGAATGTGACTTTGAAGCTGGTCGTGTTCCTTTCACAGAAAGCTTTGTTAGAAGAGACCCCCAGCCTTCCCATCCCATTGTAGAAAGGTCTGGCACTGCTGTGAGGTTTTTCTTGTGCATGGAACAGAAGGTGAGTGCTTTTCCCAGGAGAGTTCGTAGCCTAGCGTGAGTATTACAGAATCACCACACAACTCTTCCTTCTCTGCCTAAGAATAAGTTTCTCTTTTGTTTTCATGAGGGCAAATTCACAGCTGAGTTTTGGTGGACTGTGGTCTGCCCCTGGTGTGCGCTTTACTCGTATGATAAATTCTATAGGATCTCCAGCAATTATGGTGTGTCAGGACTTCCACCTCAGCACTGATTTGGGCATCCGCACAGTGTTCCATAAACATCAGGTTTGGGCTTTGATTCAGTAGTGACTCAGAGAGGGCAGAGCGTTGCTTCATGAAGTACCAGCTATGCACTCCATACTGCCTGGGGTTTCAGACTAACTCATAGAAACGCAGCCCTCCTTCCCCCAAGTAGTTCATAATACAGCAGTGTGAGGAGGGCAAATACTGAGGACCAGTAACCATATGGGTGAGAAATCTTTTATATCTGTGGAGCATCTGAGGAAATTCTGATTTATTTCTGGAGCCAACAGGGCTTTGGCAGCTAGGGGCTTGTTCTGAGACTCCCCCCTCCTACCAGTGACATACTTGACATCACTGACTGTACTTGGTGGTTGAATCGGATGCAGTGTGAGCTGATCCAGAAGAATCCAAGGTTCTGCCTGTTTGTTTGTTTTAATGTATCGCAGAAGATTGTTGAGGCTACTGAGAGCATTAGAGAGGAATATTTATTTATTTATAGACACACTGTTTATATACCATAGCTTGATGAAAGGCTGAACTCATTACACTTGAACAGAACATGTGACTGTAGTTATCTGCATCACGCTGGATGGCTGTAGGCCAAGGCAATATGTGTACGTACTCTGAGATGCAGTTGTACAGCTGAACCAGTTGTTCTCTTCCAGTTTGTCTTTGCTTCTCTGTTGCAAGGTAATGTCCCCTTGGTGTGTCAGCTAAGCTCCTCCTTTTAGATATCTCTTTGAAAAATAATTTAGATCAGCATAAACAAATAATTTAAGCGTAGGTCTCTTCACCAGTTGAGATGAACTCAAGTAAATGCTTGCACAAGCCCCTTGACTAGTGGCAATGGTGGTAACTTCTGGCTGAGGCCTTGGGGATTAAGTGGGAAGTAGCAGGCTCTATGTACCATGGTGGCACTTAGAGGACATGTGAGAAAGGCATTTCCCTTCATAGTTCTTTATTTAAGTCCTGTTTTGCCTAAGTAGTCTCCACTGGTAGCAACATTAATTGAAATGGAATACACTGTTCATAAAGATTCCTTTCTGAATCACCATCGTGATTTAGTATAATGGGTTTCTGTAGTAGGCGAAGGACGAGAGAGGGGGTAAAAAGTCAAAGCAGATGCATTTCTGCTTCTGAGCTCCATCATATGCTGCTATGGTGCATCCAGCGTGAATAATATCACCAGGGTTATGCCTGCTGCTTATGAATGGTTCTTTTTGAGAGAGAGACAGTTTTTTGCTGATAGGTTATGTTGACAAATGCACAAGAGTAACTGTGCTCCCGGTTGACAGGGTGGCTTATGAGAAGCACTCAGACTATCCATTTGGAATGAATTTCTGTGCTGTTTCTCAGGTGGTGCTGTCTCGCTAAATACTGCCTCTTTCTTCTTCGGAGGCTTTTCTATTGGCACTCCTTCTCAATATCATCTAGGTGAACAGGCAACCACATTTGGACTTGTGTCAAGGGTAATCTCTTAATGAGAGATCTAGCCATGTTTTTTATTATCTTTGCACTTGAAAGTATGTTAATGGCTTTCTTGCATACCAAGCAGAGAAACTGGGCAGAGTGGATAGAAGGAAGTATGGTTGGTAGTGCCGGATGAGACAAGAAAGTGCTAGAGTAACAGTGCTGCAAAAAGAAATAGCAGGAAGGTTGAACTTTGTGGCCTTGTGGAAAGCCCAAGGTGGCAGGCACAGTAATATTGACTAGTCTGTTCCTGGGAAAAATGTCTCGTCCTCCTCACAGCGTCTGTATGATCACACTTAATTTGCAGCACGGATGGCAGAAACTTTGAAGTTGTTAATAGAGTAAAATGAGACTGAAATATTAACTTCATGACTTCTGAGGGTGAGGGTGAAGATCTTTCAGAGATGTTGAAACATCAGAGACAACTCCTGTAACCTCCTTGCTTCCATCTCTTTAAAAATATGAAAAAAAAAAAAGGACTGGATCAGTGAAGGATGTGCAGGACTTGCTGACTGATAGTGTAGGTCCATAATTGGTTTAAGCCAGTGCTACAGTCTTGTCCTCCAGCTGTCCCGGACTATAAGTCCTGACACTACCTTTTCTTGTACCAGCCATGGAGTAGTTCAGGCCAGTGAACCAATTGCACTTAAAACATTTTTTTTTTTTAGACATTGTTTTACATTTAGTGGTTATGGGAGAGCTTGTGCTGGC
>NW_010244072.1:32195-40862 GCF_000690775.1 Eurypyga helias | reverse complement strand
AAAGAGTGGCGAGAGAAGGATAGAGGACATTTATTTTAAGGTCAGTGCTAGCTATAGCTGGCTTAAACTGATTGTGGGACTATGGCATAGAGTGGCCATGTAGTAGGTAGGGAAGGAGATAAATCATGTCTGGTTGATTAAAATAGTTCAGGTGTTAAAGCTAATGTAGCAGGTCCTGTGCTTGGAGACGGTTCATGTCCTCACCGTGCCTCTAGCTCCTCTATCAGCAAGAGTGCAGATAACTCCCTCAATGGGGTCCTGTGGGGCTTAATTCAGGAGAGGAGGTTTATAGAGATAGGTGGTGTTTGTAGATTGTAACCAGGTGCCTGTGCTGACCAAGAAAGGTTGCAACATTTATGCTTGGCTGGGAGTGTGCAAGTTTCTCTGGCCTGGTGCAGACCTTCCTTCAGAGATGGGGATCCCAGCTTTGTAAAGGGTTTGTGCCGCATGTTCTGGGCTGCAGCTTTCAGTGGCAAAAAATAGGGCTAAGGGGTGTGTATTCAAGGGGACAAGGCTTGCAGGGAAGGAAGTGCCACCTTGTCCTCAGTGATGTTTGGTGGTTGCAAATTTGTCCCTATGTAAGTGGCAAAGTGTTGACATTCACTGGGACTCCAGGGTTAAACAGGTAGTATCAGGGTGGCACCTGCACCACGACAGGGCAAATGGTACAGAGCAATTGATGTCAGCCTCTCAGCTGAGAGAACAAGAGCAAGATGCTGTTCGAAAGGTCTTCAGTAGTGAAATTTGGTATCGGTCGCTTCCTTTTGGCATATACCCCTAGGCCCTGTCAATTCTCCAGACCCTCCAGAGGTGAAGAATAAGCCACAGTGATAGCAGGGAAAATCTGTTGATGATGCTGAAGGATATGAAGAGGTGGTGTTTAATTTTATTTTGAATGGGGACTATTGTAACATTAGTGAAAGCACACAGAGGCCGGGAGAAGGGGCCTACCTGCTTCTCACTTTGTTCCTTGTAGCTCTGCTAAGCAGACATCTTTCTGATTACTCTTGCCTTTCCCCACTAGAAGTTCATGTGCAGTAGTTTTGTTTAAACCTGTTTCTGTTAAAGAGGGCAAAGAAAGAGACACCTAGAACGTGCTAGGTTTAGAGCTAAAGCTGAGGTGTTGGTTTTAAAAGAAGATTGATTCTTCAATTTGCTTCTGTGTGTTTCTAACATTACTGATCAGTTATATGTCTCAAGTCATGTTCCATTTGACTATTTTAACATATTCTCAGGTCAAAAATTGTTCTTGAACATCATGTTGGCTGTCATAGAATCACCAAATCATTTAGGTTGGAAAAGACCCTTAAGACCATAGAGTCCAATTGTAAACCTAACACTGCCAAGTCTACCACTAAACCATGTCCCTCAGTGTGGTGTCTACATGTCTTTCAAATATCTCCAGGAATGGTGACTCAACCATGTCCCTGGGCAGCCCTTTCCAATGCCTGATAACCCTTTCAGTGAAGAAATTTTTCCTAATATCCAATCTAAACTTCCCCTGGTGCAACTTGCGTCCACTTCCTCTTGTCCTATCACTTCTTACTTGGGAAAAGAGACTGACACCATAAACTAGCTTCCTCATGGAACATTGTCTTTGTCTCCTTTTATCTACCCATCATATAACAAATGCAATTTTACCTTCCCTTGGTCACGTAGACAGGCCACAACAATATTGTGAGCGTGAAATTGTGTTACTTTGCAAAAATGTCCTGTTCACTAGCGTAACTTGAGTGACCTCTGTCCTTGTGTCTGCACCTCTTTTGTTCTGGAGATGTTCCTGTCTTCCAGCACTACGCATGTGTGGGTGGAGGGGATGTCAAATACCATAGTATTGGGTGTACTTTTATTTCTGCCTGTTCTTTGACTCCACATTTTAGCGCTTTTTCTTTAATGTTCTGATTGTTATAAGCACATCAACTCAGGTCATAGTTCTGTCTCACAACAGGTTGCTACTACTATTTTAAAATAGTTGCCAAGATGGCAACTTACTTCAGAAAAAAATATTTTACTGTTTTCCCCCACGGGTTGTTAACCTAACAGCCCTTGACAGCACTTCCTCTAATGGCAAGTTTTGAGTTTGTGCAGGAACACAGGGTGAGAAGCAAAGGAACAAATGTTCTTGGACAAGGAGATGGGATGAGAAGTGTGGGGCATCCTGCATGAGGTGCCTGCCTGAGGCTCTGCTGTGCCTTGCCGTGCTTCTCGCCAAACCTGCCTGGGCCCCCACTTTAGTAGGAAAGATGAGTAGTTGGTCAGTACTTCCAGTCCTGGAGGTTTTCCACATAACAAACCCTGTGGTGCTTCTGGGTCGGCTTCCTTTCTGGTTCTTGTCTGACTTAAGTCAAAAAAAGGATATAGGGACAGAGTGATTTCTGCTGAAAAAAATGGAAAGCATGAGAATAAACCCACCAGATACTGCTTTGACCAAAGCCAGAACAGGGGCAAGAGGAAGGCAAACTACTACTTCTAGGAATTCAAAAGACATTCATCAAAAGGCAGTCCTGTGCATCCACCTGGCAGGAACACACGAGTTTATTTTTGTCCTGGGAAGCTGTTTTTGGATCTTTGAAATGTAACCCTTGTTATGGCAACTTTGAGCAGTTTTCAGAGTATCAGACTGTTGAGGAATTTGCTTTGTTATGTTTTTGTTTCCCTCCTTCTGCTCCTCCACAAGAAAGGCATCCCTTCAAGTTCCTGCCCCCTCCCAAAATACCACAGTAACCCACCAACTTTGCCAGAAAAACCCGCTAATGTGCTAAGCATTAAGTGTCATAGTTGTAATCACTCAGAAGGCCACAGAGCTGCATAGATTTCATTCCGGTATCCTTTCCAGCCGGTGGCTTTTTGACAACACTCGGTGGGCAGAGTTACAAACTCATGAAGCCTGTGGTACGGATGAAATATGAGTTGCTGCACGGCACGAAGAGGATAGTCGTATATGTGTGGATGTGGCAGAGGGAGGAGGGTTATGAGATCAGCTGGGTGTCTGTAGTGAGAGAAGTGTGAAATAGCAAGGGTAAGTTTTCCATTACATACTGTCCAAATAAAAATGGTTGTTATTATTGAGGCTATCTGTTCTAGAGTAAAAAAAAAAAAAAATTAGAAAGGGTGGGCATTACTGTAAATTTACAGCATTCTCTGTAAATAAGCTGTATTTATGTCTTGTTGTTTTGGCTGTCTATGATGATTCCCGTCTCCTCTAACTTATTTCTGTAACTGCCTGTGTGCCAGATTCTGCTCACAGCTTCGGGAGCATGACATCAGGAGCATGACATTCCTGAGTCAATGGAGCTACGCTGATTTTTTTTCCTTTTTAACCTGGCGCAACTGAGAGCACTTCTTGGTCAGTGTCTGTACTATCCCCTGTTAGGGAGAACAGGGAGGCCCCGTGCTGCTGAATGGAGCCAGGCAGCTGCTTATCTCTCCTGCAGATGTTCCCGTCTTTTTGTCTTCCCGGTGTGAGGAGGCATGATGGAGCGCAGGAATGTGTCATATCCTTTCCATTCCCTTCCCTGCTGGTTTGGGGCAGCCAAAAACAAGAGGGGACTAGGGACCCATTAGCAAAGTGAGTGGGTGAATGCTTAATAATCTATTTTCTTGAGCATGAGATCTGACTTCTTGGCTGTGGCTGCAGGCAGGACTGAGAGTGAGGACGTATGCAGAGAGAACACATACTGCTGCTTTCTTTTCCCAGATTTACCATGCTGCAGGCTCTTGGTGTGCACAAGCTGCTTTTAGGCTGCCGGCTGGGTTCAGGCGGAGCCTGGCTCTCTCCTTCCCCTCGCCAGACCTCGCAGCAGGCTGGCTCAGGAGCTGCTGCGCCATTGCAAAGGCTGAGTGCTGATGGCCACACAGCTGATGGGCAAGTACCTTGCATCTTCAGAGCCCGTGGCCCAGCCCCAAGTTGTTTCCAGCTTGGGAGCTCCTCCCTCCCTCCTCCTCCCTCCTAACAATGGCTTCTGGGCCTGCACGAATTTAGCGGCAGCTCTGAGCTCTCCCACAGAGGTTAAATGCTACCCACTGGGTGATCGGAGGTATCCTGCTTCCTGTAAGGTAGGGGCTCCCTTTCCAACTTTGAACACTAGATGAGGTCTGAATGGGATGTAAATACCTTTAATAACTCTTCAGGTTGGCATTTCCTAGCTACAGAGCATGAGCAGCTTGGAGCTCAGAGGGAGTGTGCCCAACTGTGCTGGAGGCAGGGAAGCTTCGCTGGGAACACTCAGGCTTGGGCGCAGCTGTACACCGGGGACACGGCAAGACCCTGCAAGGGCTGATCTTTGTTTTGTTAGGATTTTTTTAAATCTTTGCTCATCATTTGGAGACCCAGTGCACTGATGTGGTTAGACATTGTCCCTGGAGGAACTGTGGCTCAGTCAGTCATGTCTACAGGGGGGTGCAGAGTCCACCTAGAAAGAGCAGAGGAAGAGGTGCTTATGTTAGCCTGCTTTTTTACATGCTCCTACATGGTCCACTCTGTGGATCGGGCGATACAGCTGTTTACACCAGGTCGTCACAGTTACCTACTCTTAAAAAAACAATCAAGGAGGAACATTGAGATTTTGCAGAATTGATAGGCTACTCCACTCCTTTTTGCTACTTGGGGACAAGAGCAAAGTGCCTAACGCAACATACCATTTCTTAAAAACAAACAAAGGCAAGGAACCCCAGCTCCAAACCTTCCTTCCAGTATTTCCCCAACATTGCATAACACTACAAATGCAAGCGGCGTGTTTTAGACAGGTGTAGAGTTGTGCCTCGCTGCTTCCTGTATTTCAGTACCTGCTATCTGATTGGAATGAGCATGCTGGCATTGAGTGCCTTCGTGCCCTGCCTCTTGGTAACACTCGATTATGCATTCATTGAATCACCAGCCCTTTGCTTTTCTTTGTCCAGGGCTGGAGTCCACCTCCAGCCACCTTTCTCGTCTCCCATTGGTTATACACATGGTGCAGCCGTGCACCTGGCTGAGCTCCTGCTTGTGCCAAATCCACCATGCTGTTGAAGGAGGATGTTACAGTGCTGGAACCAATTGCAGCATAAAGAAGCCAAGAAATGCATAAAAAAGGGAATTGTGTTTAAATCATCATGTCGAATAAAAGAAAAACCCAAATAAAAGTGAAGAGAACATGAAATTTCCTCTTTGATGTTCTGTGCTGGGAAGGTTTCGATCTCTTTTTAAAGCTCCTCCTCTACCCCCTTGCTTCTTATGGGATTGTATCCAATATTCCAATGTTCATGTAATGCCTTGACTTTGCTATCATTCTTCTCGGGATAATTATAGGTTAGTATAATGTACCTATTGTTCTGTTCCACAAAGCAGCACTGTCATACGGATGGCAGGGGTGGGGTGGGGGGATCTCTGTGTGTTCTCCTGCATCCACACTGTGTATTTAATTAGTGTTTTTCCTTGTCTTTCCATTTTTTTTTTTTAATTTTAATTTTTCTTTCCTTTGCCGAGCACTTCCCCTTCTCGGACTGTTGGTCTCTTTTTCCAGTTACACTGGTGCCCTGTATTTCGCTTTTGGCCGAGTTCATTCCCATCATAGCAGGTTTGCCTTTCAGATGAAAATAACATGCCCAAGTAATGAGCTATTGGCATTTACAGGGAAAGCAGATAGATGATTCTTTCCCAAACCTTATCAGTCAAGTCTCTTCTATTATCTTGCATGATTTTTGCTGAATTCAGAAAGAAGAAGAAACCTACCTGGTGCCCAGGGGCTTCACACTGCATTTGGGCCTGGCTGCACAAGGCTCTGCATAAACATGTACGAACACGATCCCTGGCTCTGAACGCTTGCACGTTGTTCTGTACGAGCATCCGTCTTTGCCCTCCAGGTGCAGGTGTGGGAGACTGCTGTTGAGTGTTGTAAAGTGCTTTTGGTGCTAGGGTTTCGCTTGTGTTCGCTAGACAAGGTGCTGAGCGTATTCCTGGGTGCTTGACAAATATTAAGGGAAGGCTGAAGAGCCCAGTTAAATCTCTGTTGTTGTACAAAGGAGATATATGTCATTTCATAATTGGTGGAGAAGCTGTGTAATCAGTTGCTCGCTTTCTATTGTTGCCACCTCCAAGATAAATAATATTCCGGGCTGGGGCTGGATTTTCGCTAGTACGGCTGTATAAGCAAATAGGCTCATTTTGAATAACTGCTGTTTATTTCGCTGTAAACTACTTTTTGCCTTTGAGTCAAACAAGTGGTCTGGAGGGATGGCTCCTGACTAGCCCATCAAAAGAAAACAGTATCAGGGTGTTATTTTTCAGGACTTCACACAACTTCCTCCTCTTTGAATGAGGGTTTACCAGAATGATGAAATGGGAAACCTCCAAACTATTCTATTTTAAAAACCTATGATTTCAAAGGAGGGAATTACAGATTTTGGAAGAATCTAGATTAAAAAACCTCTGCTAGCAGTGAGTGTGCCTCAAGCGCATGCAACTTCCCCGCTATGAAAGTGGACAAAAGCACGTTCAGAGGTCAGAACTCCATCTCCTCTTCTGCAGTCCCTGGGTTTCTCCTTGCTCCTGATCCACAAAGCCAGAACACACAGTTTTCACTTGAGTGTCTCTTTTAAGATGCCTTACATGAGTCTTGGGAAGACAGGAAGTTTCACCCAACACTGTCATTGCTAGGTTGTTCCGCCGCAGAAAAAGACTTCTAGTGTGAAGCCTTTAAAATCGTCAATGTTTTTTACACCTTTGCAAATCTGAAGAAGTGGTGTCCATCCGTGGGTGTGTGAAGTGGAGGAAAAGGGACTTGGTGGATGGAAGTGGACTTCTCGCTGTGCCCTGAGAATGCGATCTTTTTAAAACAAGAATTAATCTCTTTCGTAATGACAATTTGTAAAACTGTGTCTCCAAAACAAAAGAACCAACACAAATGCACAGTTTGGCAAACTGCAAATATTAAACAGCCAACCTCTTTCTCCCTGGTGTAATTCCATGCACTTCAAGGGATTTTACACAGTGACCGAGAACCTGGCCTACAATGCCTTTGACTAAAATCTGTTGGTTTATGTCTGGTGTCCTGAGCAATGCTGAATGAGATGTGATGGTTAGGGAAAGGATGAAATCTCGTTGTGTTCGGTGCAGGATGCTGAGACGCACCCCCAACGGGTGAGCACCCTCATTCGCACGCCCGCTGGTTCTTTCAGGGGATGTTCCCAGAACCGGGTGGTGCTTGCCCGGTGTGTTTGCAAGCCAGCTCTGGCTGCCTGGCGTGCCTCGGAGAAGCACAGGGATGCTCCTTGCTCCTCACAACTGCTGCTTGTCTTGTGTTTGCTCATTGTATTCCTCCTTTGTATCCTGAAGTCGAAACTACAGGTTAATCCCAGTCAAATCCTGTAAATGATTGCCCCTGTTGGACCAGACCCAGAAAAATTCCTCCTGCTGGCTTAAGCGTATTTACATACCACAGGTCATTACAAGTTGGCACTCACCTTTGTATTCATTTCCATGTGTCAAAACACAGATATTGGTTCATTTTTCTTTTTTTTCTCCAATATTTCTTCTATTTTCTAGTTACCTTTTTTTGAAGAAATAAGAAAGCCAAAGGAATGATCCCCATGGGTCCTGACATCTGCTGCAGTCATTCTTACTGGCTCAAAGGAGACCTAGGGAAGGAGAGGGAGCAGTCTGGCTGCAGTCTCTTGTTGTTTCTCTTTCGTTGGCCCCCACCCTGCACCCTCCTGGGCTTGCAATCCCCTAACTAGCTCCTCCTGACTCCAGCTGTCATTTTTCCTTTTTATCTGCTCCTCTCTCAAAGAACCAAATGTCATATCTTGTTGTTCCCTTAGCTGGGGTCAGAGACTCCTTTATGTGCTTTACACTGATCAAGGGTTTTTAACTGGGAATGAGAGTGGTAATCAACTGCATGGTTGGGGAAAGGGAGATATTAAATCCGAGAATTGCCAGTGATTGCCCCACGTGAAGAACAGCATCTATCAAAACACATGGCATCATTATGCTCTTATGATTATTTTATTCCCTTAGTGACAGTAAAATGTTATTTGTAGCAGAAAGGCAGGACAAAGTCCATCCTTGTTTAGCCCTGTGGTATTCAATGGGTTTTCAGTGGGGTAGAATTGGGAAAATTTAGATTTACAGTGAGGAGTGACTCATATTTTCAGACCCTCGCCCTGGGAGATTTCAGGAAAGGGAGAAGCCAAATCAAAGATATGCTTGTGTTCTAAATCGAGGACCCATTTTTGTTCAAAAAAGGGCAACCATTTTTATTTCCAGTTTTGAGTCTATAGCCATGGGGAAGTCATTGGAGGTTGTAGTGGGATGTGATGACTACTGTGTCCTGACACTTGCACTTCATCAGCCAGTTTAGAGACACACTGGCTGAATAAATGCAGGGACAGGAAGGGTTCCTGGTGCTGCTTCAGTCTCTGCCCATGGTTTATTTTTCTGGTTTATTCAAGACAGAATCAAGCTCCAGGGACTGCAACAGATTGCAAACTCTTAAGTTTCAGAGTCAAACCTAGAAAGGGAAAACAGTTAACAAACACGCTGAAAGATGAGAATTACCTTTGGATTGATTAATCTCTTTAATTATAGTAGCTTAAACTGTCTCCTTCAATACCATAGAATCACAGACTGGTTAGGGTTGGAAGGGACCTTAAAGACCATCTAGTTCCAACCCCCCTGCCATGGGCAGGGAC
>NW_010244072.1:29844-31933 GCF_000690775.1 Eurypyga helias | reverse complement strand
CAGAGCCTTCTCCTCTCCAGGCTGAACAAGTCCAACTCTCTCAGCCTGTACCCATAGCAGAGGAGCTCCCGCTCTCTGAGCATCTTCATAGCCTCCTGTGCACTCGCTCCAACTGGTTGATATCCTTCTGATGTTGGGTGCCCCACAGCTGGACATAGCACTCCAGGTGGGGTCTCACGAGAGCAGAGTAGAGAGGGAAAATCCTCTCCTTCCACCTGCTGACCACACTTCTCTGGATACAGCCCAGGATGCAATTGACTTTCTGGGCTGCCAGCACACAATGCTGCCGCCTGTCCAGCTATTCATCCACCAGTACCCCCAAGTCCTTCTCCTCAGAGCTGCTCTCCATCCATTCTCCACCCAGCCTGTACTTGTGCTTGGGATTGCCCCAACCCAGGTGCAGGACCTTGCACTTGGCCTTGTTGAACTCCATGAGTTTGGCAGTGGCCCACCTCTCCAGCCTGTCCAGGTCCCTCTGGATGGCATCCCTTCCCTCCAGCGTGTTGGCCGCACAACACAGCTTGGTGTCGTCGGCAAACTTGCTGAGGGTGCACTCACTGCCGTCATCCATGTCACTAACGAAGATGTTAAACAGCACTGGTCCCAACACTGACCCCTGAGGAACACTGCTCATGACTGGTTTCCACTCAGACATCAAGCCGATAACCACCACTCTCTGAGTGCAAACATCCAGCCAGTTCCTTATCCATCGAGCGGTCCATCTGTCAAATCCACGTCTCTCCAGTTTAGAGGCAAGGATATCATGCAGGATGGTATCTAAGGCTTTGCACAATATGCTCTTTTTCAAGTCTTGTCAGTCCTTCTAAAATGTCTTCTGTTGTTACTGACCCATAACAAGAACAGTACAAAGTGTCCTGATTCCCTTTTGCACTGATGGCAGTAAAAAATACTCTGAAGTACACAGAAACTGAGTCTGTCCTCTTCCAGAAACACATTTTCTTCACAAGAGAAAAACAGGCTGTATTTAGAGTTTGTTTAATTAATGGAGACCTGGCTGGTGGAAAAAGAGGTTTCACTGATCTCAGATTGCCAGCTTATGCTAAGATGTGTGTTAGGGCCTAACACACTACTATCATCCTGTATTTATTCTCTAGGCATTTCACAGTGACTTTGTTAATGCTTTCAAAATCTGTTACTTTCTTAGCAACTCTAGCTACTAGAAGACAGGGACTGCATGAAAATTTGAGTTTTATAGTTGAAATTTCTGGCTTTACTGGCTGTAGAAATATCTACATCTAAAATAATCTACCAGTTCAGAAACAGGACCCAAGTAATGATTTTGATTTGGAAACGTTGTAAGTAGCAGGTACAGGTGGTAGCAGGAATACAGGATAAAAGACGGGAACATCAGGATAAAAAAGACTTCTGTAGCATGTCTGGTGTTAAGCTTCTTGAACTTGGACTCAACCCCTTCCTGCCTATTTTTCCAGTTAAAATAGGAGATGTGCCTGAATCTTAAGTTTAAGTTGGAACCTATTGGTAAAGTTTCAGTCAAATGCTACACTGTGAAGCTCCTCAAGCTGGAGTGGTGTGAAGTTGTGCCTGACCTCACTTTTCCTGTTTCCCTCTACCATGATGTTTCACCTCTGGCATTTGGAATGGGCCTTTGTAAACTGTTTTGAGGTCTGATCATCCCTTGTATGCACTGCGATAGGAAAAGGATAGGAGGAGTCTGGAGTCCTAGACTCCAAGCTTGTCAACTGTTGTCCTGGTCTCCTCCTTTGCCTTTCTCTGTAGCATGGGATATGGATCATGTCCTGGGACCATCTAAGCACATTCATCCCATGAATGATTTGGAATTGTGCGTGCTCTAGAACACTGATGACACCTTTTTTGTCTTTCTGAGGCAAATTATAGTACTTGAGAGTCCTGGTCTTTTTTTACTGTACATTTTAAGGATTTTTAGAATACTGAGAATCTGTACCCATTTTTTTGTGGACCTCTGTGTGCCAAATACCTTGTACATTATTTTCTGTGGTTGTTGGAGACTGGGCTCCCTCTTTCAGTTTGTAATTTCCAGTCCTTTGTTGTTCAAAGACATACAGTCCCTGCTGTGTGCTGTTCCATT